>NC_134497.1:19940928-19980928 GCF_040206685.1 Ascaphus truei
CCTTTGGCTGTTTTTATTTTTCATTGTAATAAATTTTTATCAATCTGCACCATCATCTTCTATGTTATCTCCTTTCTGGGAACACATGGGAACCATGTCTGAGTGGTAATGCTGTGAACAGATAGAAAACCTGGATGAATGACATACAACACGTGGGATTCGTGATATCTGAAAGAGAAGAGGTTTAAAGCACAGATTGTCTCAAAGGAACAACAACACAGAAAGTCTGTAAATTCATTACTTTAATCTGTCGTGGAGTCATTTATTGGTTCTTGTGGCTGCGCAATGGTCTTTTCCTTTTTGTCTATTATTCACTAGGAGGAGTCCGGAACTAACAGCCAGGAATTGGATCATCATCTCTCCATCAGCTGGAATATTGAAAAGAACTTTCCATATCCATTTGGACTAATCATTGGACTGGGGTATTGTTGTAGCCTGGAGCCTGGTCACTGCATTTTTGTATTATTGTCTGAAATGAGTTTGTGAGGAGTTTGTTAGGCAGAGACCCTTTGGCAGCTTTCACTTAGCAGTAAGCTTATTATTCACTTATTGTATTTACACACTCATATATTTTATTTTTTGCGCTGAGATATAGGGTTAATCATTTTTAGTTAATTTTTATAATAATATTGCCAGCACTGCGTTGGAGATCTTATCTCAAAATGGCGTCTAGTCACGTTGCAGGCCTGTTACGGTGTGTGTTCTACAGTTGCGGGATCCGGGCCTGCCGGCTGTGTCTCTGGTTGCGCTTTAACAGCCTGTCCAGTATCTGGATCTCTCTTGCTGTGGGCTCTCCTCTTCTCTCTTTCTGTGTGTGTTGGGGATGTGTTTCTGCTGCGGTCTCTCTCTTTCTCTCGTCTTGGCTAGTGGTCTCATACAAGCCTTCCCTTTCGCCTTTGAGTGACAGGCTGTCTATGTAGCCCCTCTCACTGTCCCTTGGGCTGTCTCTCAGACCGTCACTCCCTATCTCTGTGTCTGTCTCAGCCTGCCAGTTGGTCTTCAGATTCCATCTGTGTTTTTTTTTGTCTTCTCCAATCCCATATCTCCTGTCATGTGTTGCCAGGCAGATCAGGGGCCGTGTCTCTTATTCCTTATCGCACCATGCGATGGGTGGAGCAGATTCACTCTGTGTGGTCCACAGTATACATTACTTTGCAGCAGGAGCTTCATATGTATAGATCTATATTTCCTAATAACTTTTAAGTGATTATATATATTTTTTAAAGCCCAAGTCTCCACTCAACTTTAAATAATTCTATTTAACCTGTAATATTTTGGGTAAAAAAAGGCATTAATCGCCCAAATGGGATCCCTTAACCATGTCACTGCCATTAGTACACTGTGGCCCTAGGAGGGACTGACCCCTTAACCATGTCACTGCCATTAGTACACTGTGGCCCTAGGAGGGACTGACCCCTTAACCATGTCACTGCCATTAGTACACTGTGTCCCTAGGAGGGACTGACCCCTTAACCATGTCACTGCCATTAGTACACTGTGGCCCTAGGAGGGACTGACCCCTTAACCATGTCACTGCCATTAGTACATTGTGGCCCTAGGAGGGACTGACCTCTTAACCATGTCACTGCCATTAGTACACTGTGGCCCTAGGAGGTACTGACCCCTTAACCATGTCACTGCCATTAGTACACTGTGACCCTAGGAGGGACTGATCCCTTAACCATGCCACTGCCATTAGTACACTGTGTCCCTAGGAGGGACTGACCCCTTAACCATGTCACTGCCATTAGTACACTGTGGCCCTAGGAGGGACTGACCCCTTAACCATGTCACTGCCATTAGTACACTGTGGCCCTAGGAAGGACTGTCCCCTTAACCATGTCACTGCCATTAGTACATTGTGGCCCTAGGAGGGACTGACCTCTTAACCATGTCACTGCCATTAGTACACTGTGGCCCTAGGAAGGACTGTCCCCTTAACCATGTCACTGCCATTAGTACACTGTGGCCCTAGGAGGGACTGACCCCTTAACCATGTCACTGCCATTAGTACATTGTGGCCCTAGGAGGGACTGACCTCTTAACCATGTCACTGCCATTAGTACATTGTGGCCCTAGGAGGGACTGACCCCTTAACCATGTCACTGCCATTAGTACACTGTGGCCCTAGGAAGGACTGACCCCTTAACCATGTCACTGCCATTAGTACACTGTGGCCCTAGGAGGGACTGACCCTTAACCATGTCACTGCCATTAGTACACTGTGGCCCTAGAAGGGACTGACCCCTTAACCCTGTCACTGCCATTAGTACACTGTGGCCCTAGCAGGGACTGACCCCTTAACCATGTCACTGCCATTAGTACACTGTGGCTCTAGGAGGGACTGACCCCTTAACCCTGTCACTGCCATTAGTACACTGTGGCCCTAGAAGGGACTGACCCCTTAACCCTGTCACTGCCATTAGTACACTTTGCTCCTAGGAGGAACTGACCCCTTAACCCTTTCTCTCTTTAGGTGGACCGGTACCTGCTAAAGAACGGCCGGCACATCATCCTGTTGGCAGAGGGCCGCCTGGTGAACTTGGGCTGTGCCATGGGTCACCCCAGCTTCGTCATGAGCAACTCCTTCACCAACCAGGTGCTGGCTCAGATCGAGCTCTGGACCAACACGGACAAGTACCCCGTCGGGGTGCACTTCCTGCCCAAGAAGGTGAGGCGGGCGGGCGGGGGGATCCATACACGCCATCTGCAGATATATACCACACAGCAGGTGGATTTGGGGGGTCGGCAGCTATAAATGTCAGAGGTGTCGGTAACGCCTCATCAGGGGGGCTCAATTCCAGCCTTCAAACTCCCCCTGCTTCAGCACAGGTGGCTGAATACTGCACCACCTGTGCTGACGCAGGGATATCCTTAAACCTGATCTGTTGGAGGGGGAGGGCGTCTTGGGGACTGGCATTGCGCCCCCCCACGCTACACGTTATGTGGATTTACAATGGGTTCTGGTCCACACTGGCACTGAGAGGGTTACAGAGCAGGCGTTGAATGGGCGAGTTCTCTCATCCGGTCCCAGGCTGCCTCGTCAAGCGAGGAATGTAATTATCAGGGATCCCCTTTTTTATTGTGGGTTTTCATTGGCACATCTGCCCTAATCCCGAACGTAGGGCCGTTCACACCCGCTGACCGCGTCTCTTAATGACCAGCCTCAGGGCTGGGCAGGTGTTGCCAGCGTGTGGTCAGTCTGCTGCCCAGCACCCAGCCAGCTTCCCCTCCACCCCGGCCGCAGGGTGTTTCTCATTTTAATAAGCGGATCTCGCATGATTACGCTTCTAATTGGGTACCCCCCCTGCCGGCTGATTTCAATTAACTTTTAGAGTGTCTGGATTCCATCAGAGGAGCTGAAAGGATATTCACTCGACAGCCTGGGGTTTTATCCTGTGTGTAAAAGGTACTTTCAGGGCGAGAAGGTGCAGGGGGGACAGGACAAGGCACAGGAGCGGTAAAAAAAAGGGACCGTCACTGGGAAACCATTGTTTAGTGCGCCAACTACACGAGGATTTCCAATAAGGGGACAGTCACGGTTAGGAGAGGGTGACGTTGAGGGACACGCTGATTAGAAGAAAATGGTGACGGCGAGAGGAATACGCTGGTTAGAAGGAAAGGGTGGTGTGATAGGGACAGTCACGGTTAGAAGAAGGACAGGGTGACGGTGAGAGGTTCGGTGTTGCTGTGGGTTTTTAGTGATCAATGTCACACTTCGGTTTAGAGAAACGTGAAATGTTTCGGCCCATGAAGAAAGCGCCTTTATTCCATGTTACTTCAGCCATGTACATGGTGTTCCAATGTGTCCCAGATGTAGCTCTTGGTACTTGCTGTGGGCGCCTTTCTGCTGTCTCAACACCTCCTTTTCGTTGTGTCTGTGCAGTTGGATGAGGCTGTGGCGGCCGCTCACCTGGACAAGCTGGGGGTGAAGCTGACCAAACTGTCGGACAAACAGGCCAAGTACCTGGGACTGGAGAAGGATGGACCGTTTAAGCCTGACCACTACAGATACTGAGCGTGTGGCTGACCCAAAGACGACCCAACAGGGAGAAGACCTTCCAAAGCCCTTGGCTACACCCAGACTCCTCCTCATACCTTTTAGTCTTTCTTCCCCTCCATCCCCGGGGACATCACTGCCTTCTAAGTCTCTTCAAACTTCTTCTTTTTCTGAACCATATGTGGTCTTTATTGTGGGTTAGAAAGTCGTGTCTCTCCAAAGCACTTCCCCTAGACATGTCCTCATGTTCTGTTGTACGTTTAAGACTGAATTGGTTTATCCGGATTCCAAAGTGGTTTACTGTAAGGTGCATTCGGTGTGTCACTGTTCCTTGACTCTCTTTTTTCCATCTGTCCCTGGGGATCTCAATCTGGCTGTTTTAGTACGTTGTATAAAACTCTCGAACTGTCTTTGCTTCTAATCCATTGTCCATGTGGTCTAAATATCCGACTAAAGTTCTTTATCTCCATCCAAGGTCTTTCTACCTCTTTCAGTCTTACCCGCTTCTTCTCTCCAGGACTCATAAGACACCCAGTGTTTTACGCTTTCGCAGAACTGATTTATATTCTCCTCCTGTTAACACGTGTTGCCGTATGCACCCCCCCCTGCCAAGTCGAGTTTGTGAGCCTGCTGGTCACCCTGAGCAAGTGATTTAAAGCTCTCAAAAGCGGTTTACTTTGGTCCACTGTTTCACGAGCTCGCGATTTTTGTAACGGTTGTGCCAATAGAATCTTGGTTATTTGTGAAATTTTGCAGTGTGGATTCCTTTATTTGAGTACTTTGGGTGTGAAGGTTTTATTTATGTTTGTTTAAAGATTGTTACTCTGGTATAGAAGGTGCCACGTGGATAATCTACTGCAGGCTTTGGGGCCTTTTATCAAATCAAAAACAGCTACAGCAGAATATAAACTTCTTTTTTATTTCCCAACATTTACAGGGGGACGGGGTCCGACATCCCTCGTGGGACACCGGAAATAGGGTACTTACGGGTCTGACAAGGACCCGTACCCGGAAACTGAAGGGTAGAGAGACTTACCTAGGTGTATGCTATAATTTTATCTTCGAGGAGCTGCGTTAAAAGGTATGAGAACCATCTACACTTCAGGATTAATCCAGTTTGCTGGAATTTTATCCCCATGAAAATGTAAATGCTAACAACCAATTTTGAAAGCACACTAAAATAATTAGAACAGGAAGTTCTCTGTGATGTCAGTTATGGGATGGGAAGCTCCCAGTGATGTCACAGTGTGATGTCACAGAACATTCAGCCCCCCCAGGTGACGGGGAGATACAATGTCACTAGATGACCCAGCAGCAGAGATACTTCTAACACCAGGGCCATATCGTTGCTAAACTCTGACATGAGACCTCCATTTTAAAATCCCGCTCTGCAAACACCCCCCCACCCCCCTCATCTGCTGTCACCCAACGGGCACTGTCATCGGCAGAGCCAGGAGTGACCTCACCGGGAGGTGACAGCCGGGACGCTGAACATGGCGGCACACTGAGGGAACCGTGACGCACATCACTTGGGAGAGGATTAGCGAGATTATTTTAGTATGTCATACGGTTGATATAATAAAAATGATCTATAAAATAATTCTAACCACACGGGACACAAGTCTCCCGCAGCGTAAACAAATCCGGCAGTGGGCGCAATGGCGCAGCGATCCCAGCTGTGTTAAATTCGCACAATGCCAGCTGTAAACAGTTAAAAGTACAACAGGGAACTTCTATACGAATGTAAAAAAAATACTAGTTTTCCTTGTCTGTTAACGAACGTTGTGCAATAGTTTTTCCCCCAGAATCCCTCGCCCTGCCAGGCTTTCATTGCACGCACACGGGGTCTGTGCAGGAACCCGTCTCGCCCTGCGGCACACTTTCCAACAGCCTGTATCTCTCTGCCGGTTTCTTCTGCTTTGCTGTGACTTTTACAGGCGCCTCCGTTTTAAAAGTGATTTATATGGGTCGTGTCTCCCAAACCGTTTTGATCTGCCGCTCCCAAATCCAGGCTGGCGGCGGCAGTAGGAGAAGTGCGTGCGGGTGAAGATGGGGGGCTTGTTGCAGAGCCATGTGGATCAGATGTTTTATTACAAGGGGGGGGAGGGGCTCAACGCCAGTCCTCAAGGGCTGCCAACAGGTCAGGTTTTCAGAATATCCCAGCTTCAGCACAGGTGACTCGGTCAAAGTCTGAGCCACCTGTGTTGAAGCAGGGACTGATTGAGCCACCTGTGCTGAAGCAGGGATAACCTGGAAACCTGTCCTGTTGGTGGCTAATGAATGAGCAACCTGTGCTGAAGCAGGGATATCCTTAAGATGACCACCTCTTGCTTTATTATATTTAATTGATCTTTATATACATTTTTCTTTATTTGAAGAAGCCACCCCCTCTCCCACTTAATTCTAAAATCGTTTCTTACCGCGGGGGGGGGAGCGGGGTTTATTTAAAACATTCTATCAGTATAGTTAGCTTTTTTTAAAGAGCTTAAAGAATCTGTTCCCCCTTACAGAATTGTTTTTACATAGGGGGTGAGCAGGGGGTCTCCGGAACGGAACCCCAGTAACTTCAGCTCTGGGGACCCCCTACTTCCGGCCATACAGACATTCGTAGGGGGTGTCGGTTGCCGCTTGGCTAGCAGGGGTTCACGTAATGGCGGAGTTTCGGCGCGCCCTGCGGGCCAATAGGAAGCTGTGACATCATCCGGCGCGGCTCCCTACTGGCTCATGTGATGCAGGAGCGTTAAACTCGCAGGATATACCGGCGCCCCCTTCGGAGGTAAGTATCTCGGGGGGCAGGGGGCCCCCCCAGATCTGAAATGAATGAAGGTTCTGCTGCAGAGACCCCCTGCTTCAATCATATGTTAAAAAAAAAAAAGGACCAATTTCTGCCTTTTTAAAGTTAAAAAAAAAAGGCTGTTTCCTGTAAGACGGGAATAATGTCGGGGTGCGCGTGGACTCTTAACGAGTAATTATTGGGGTGCGCTGCCAGGTCATTACCGCTGTTTGTTTGGGGTTTGGATAGCACGGAGCCTACCTATATATGCTTTAAAAAAAAAAAAATTAAAGAGCGTGGGTTATTTTTAACCGAGGTACAGAAAGGTTTACAAACAGTCTTATCACATAAGAGTTTAGGTAAAGATGGTAAAAACAAGTGTGGAAATACAAAAAAAATATGTTGTAAAATACTCTGGATATCTGCTCAAAAGAGCCAATCCAAGCGGCACTTTACAAAGAAATTATATATATTTTTAGTTTTAATATATATGCAGCATTTGATTACTTTTTATTGAAAACTGATTACCTAAGCTGCCGCTCGATTCGTTCTCCCATGATCAGAAAAACGAAGATCCTTCTTCCTAGGGTTAACCAAATGGCCGCCTTTGGTTTCAAATCAATCCAGTGAGTGTAACTCAGCAGCTACAATGTATCCTCACATTACTAAGGTAACCTCTATCGTTAGTTTGCAGCTCTAACTGCTGGGAACATTTGCAACAAATTATCCGAAATAGGAAAGTGTTGCAAAGATCTTGCACTGCTGCCGAAGAAGGCTAAAATTGCTCCTTAAAGTTGCAGTTCAAGCAATATCATGCATGTGTTTTTTTTTTTTTTTTTTTATATAAATCAGTTCTGTAGTAAGAAAAAATACTTTTAGCATTTTCTGTTTTTAAAAAATCAACTTTGAAAGACCAATTTTATTGTATTCTATTTTTAAAAGCATGCTTATTGCTATAGCAACCATTTACATTCCCCATATTTAAAGATGTCGTCAAACTTTGCCGACCAATAGACGGAGAATGAATTGTCCGGCAGCTATGCAGTTCTTTAGGTAAGTAGAGATTGCCCACATGAAACTACTGAAGTAAAAAAAACGAGAGCTTTAACTGCAATATCCTCTTTTCTATAAGGAGGTTTTGCATCCCTCAGCCCCTTATTTTTGACCTTTCTAAGTGGGAGGAAGTCGCTCTGCACTTCTGGGATAAAAACATGGGGGATATCAACAGGTGTAGCCTTTCACGCCGGGCTGATGATGTCACTGCCCTCACTTGGGAGAAGCCAATGAGCAGGAAGGACAAGACAAGCAAAGGACTCTGGGAAATAGCAGCCACGGTCTCTCGAGCTAGATCGTGTTTCTGACATTTTTAACGTGGTCGGAGGCCTCCCAGGTATACAGGTAGAGGGGCCGCGTCAAAAATACATGTACAGCAACGACATGGACCCCATGAGGGTATCCACGTGTCCCGCAAGTTTCCAAACCTGCTTCACTCACCCATGTCATTCAGTGGTTAAGCTGCAGAGGATAGTGGGTAGTGACATGCAAATGAGCACATCGGGTGTGTCACTTTTAGCTTCCTGTGTCCACTTTTTACATGGATTCCCTAGAGCTGCTGCATGACACAGCTTAGCCTGGGACATGCGAGTGCAGAGCCAGTGGACCCGCTCAGGGACAGCAGTTAGGACTGGGAAGCCAGTATCACAGACTGGTTATAAAGTGACACCATACATTTAAATCCAATATATGTATGTACAGTATGCATACCTTTCTGTGTGTAGCGCCAGCTATGTTGCAGAGCGCTTATATAGGTGCCGAAGTACCACGAGATATTCATGGAAATTAGATGTTCAGAAATAAAAGTAACACAAGGAAAAGGAGTCCCTGACCCGAAGAGCTTACACTCTAAGAGGTAAGTAGTGAGAACTTATAGCGCCAGTAGGAGGGTGTTAGGGTGTGTCTGCTTTGTAACGGGTGTTTCAAGATGGACCTTGAAGATGGAGAGAGAGGGGGCTAGTCCGATATTAAGGGGAAGAGCGTTCAAGAGGCGTGGGGCGGAGAGAGAGGGTTTAGGTGGGAGAGAGCTTTAGAGACAAAAGGGGCAGAGAAGACATTCTTGAGAGGAACACAAGAGATGGGCAGGTGCAAAGCGAGATATTAGGGTAAGGAGCAGAGGGGTGTATAATGAGAAATTAGGGTGAGATGTGAGGAGAGTATAGTGAGATATTAGGGTGAGATGTGAGATATTAGGGTGAGATGTAGGGTGGGGCAGAGGAGGGTATAGTGAGATATTAGGGTGAGATGTGAGGAGGGGCAGAGGATGATAGTGAGATATTAGGGTGAAATAAGGAGAGAGAGGGGTATATAGCGAGATATTAGGGTGAGATATAAGGAGGTGTAGAGGAGGGTATAGTGAGATTAGGGTGAGATGTAAGGAGGGGCAGAGGAGGGTATAGTGAGAGATTAGGGTGAGATGTAAGGAGGGACAGAGGAGGGTATAGTGAGATATTAGTGTCACGTACGACCCCCTGCTAGCACGCGACCTGCATACGGGACAAGGGTTAATACCGACGCTCGCAAGCGCACCCACTCTTCACCTCCACAAAGGTCCGTCAAATGGACAATATCCCCTCTTACAGGATCAAGGATCAATACACAGCCCGCAAGCTGTCCCACTCTTCACCCACTCAGGGGTCCCTCAAATGAGTTGTATCTCTCCTCAAGCCGTCCCAATATACCACCGCCACGAACAGCACACAAGTGAGCACGTGACTTAGATATGCAACCAGGGTTAATACACAAAGGCTTCTCTAGCAACCCCCCTTTCTCCTCTGCAAGGAACCAGCGAGTTAGTCTTAACCCCTACTCAATTGCACATCATAACCATCCACTGCCACCACCTGAAGTTATGCAGCTATGATAACAGATCTTAGAATAAAATATCCGCCAGGGCCTCAGGTCCCTGTTAATTATAGGAAAAACGATGCACTTTAACACAAAATCAGCTGTAGTAACATGTGCCCGAATTTAGCAAGTTATTCTCTCCAGCGTGCACAAAGTTCATTCAGAGCCCAAAGCATTACTTATTAAATCTACTATATATTTCTGAAAGTGTCCTATGTGTCCGGGTCTGTATGTGTCTCCCTGTGTCCCTCCCCGTGTCCCTAGCGGCAATCTCATTGGACCATGGGCCAGGCCAATGAGATTGCTCCCTTGGGCCGCCCGCCCCCGCACACCTCTCATTGGCCTGAGGCGGAGTGAAGGGGCGCACACACACACACACACATCACTATAAACACACACACACACACACACACACATCACTATACACACACACACACACATCACTATACACACACACACACACACATCACTATACACACACACACACACACACACACATCACTATACACACACACACACACACATCACTATACACACACACACACACACACATACACATCACTATACACACACACACACACACACACACACACACATCACTATACACACACACACACACACACACACACATCACTATACACACACACATCACTATACACACACACACACATCACTATACACACACACACACACACACACACACACATCACTATACACACACACACACATCACTATACACACACACACATCACTATACACACACACACACACACACACACAAACACACACATCACTATACACACACACACACACACACACCACTATACACACACACACATCACTATACACACACACACACACACACACACACACACACACACACACACATCACTATACACACACACACACACACACACACACACACACACACATCACTATACACACACACACATCACTATACACACACACACACACACACACATCACTATACACACACACACACACACACACACACACACACACATCACTATACACACACACACATCACTATACACACACACACACACAAACACACACATCACTATACACACACACACACACCACTATACACCACACACACATCACTATACACACACACACACACATCACTATACACACACACACACACACACACACATCACTATACACACACACACACACACACACACACATTACTATACACACACACACATCACTATACACACACACACACACACACACACACACATTACTATACACACACACACATCACTATACACACACACACATCACTAAACACACACAACCCCCCCCACACACACGGTGTTACATACATTAGCGGGGCTCACAGTGTTAGCAGCACATCTCCCGCTCTCTTCCCCACCGGTCCCGGAGGCTCCGCCTCTCCCTGTTTCCCGCGCTTTCACCCCCCCCCCCCCCTCCACGTGGGAGCTGCCGGACGGGTGAGGGAGTTGCCGGACTAGTGAGGGAGCTGCCTTCACCTCTCCTCACCCCCCCTCACCTTCCCTCACTCACTCACTTCCCCTCCACCCCCCCCCGGCGCCGCTACAGTCAGCGGGGGAGCGCGCGCCAGGGACACAGCGGGGGAGCGGCCACAACACGCTGCCTCCCGCCTCAGATCCACGTGGGAGCGGCCGGACGGGTGAGGGAACGGCCTTCACCTCCCCTCACTCCACCTCCCCTCCCTCCACCTCACCTCCCCTCCACCCCCCCTTAACCTCCCCTCCACCCCCCCTTAACCTCCCCTCCACACCCCCCTTAACCTCCCCTCCACCCCCCCTTAACCTCCCCTTAACCTCCCCTCCACCCCCCCCCCCTTAACCTCCCCTCCACCCCCCCCTTAACCTCCCCTCCACCCCCCCCCCTTCACCTCCCCTCCACCCCCCCCCCTTCACCTCCCCTCTTCCCCCCCCTTCACCTCCCCTCCACCCCCCCCTTCACCTCCCCTCCACCCCCCCTTCACCTCCCCTCCACCCCCCCTTCACCTCCCCTCCACCCCCCCTTCACCTCCCCTCCACCCCCCCTTCACCTCCCCTCCACCCCTCCCCTTCACCTACCCTCCACCCCCCCCCTTCACCTACCCTCCACCCCCCCCCTTCACCTACCCTCCACCCCCCCCCTTCACCTACCCTCCACCCCCCCCCTTCACCTACCCTCCACCCCCCCCTTCACCTACCCTCCACCCCCCCCCTTCACCTCCCCTCCACCCCCACCCCCTTCATCTCCCCTCCACCCCCCCCTTCACCTCCCCTCCACCCCCCCCTTCACCTCCCCTCCACCCCCCCTTCACCTCCCCTCCACCCCCGCTTCACCTCCCCTTCACCTCCCCTCCACCCCCCCCTTCACCTCCCCTCCACCCCCCCCCTTCACCTCCCCTCCACCCCCCCCTTCACCTCCCCTCCACCCCCCCCTTCACCTCCCCTCCTCCACCCCCCTTCACCTCCCCTCCTCCACCCCCCTTCACCTCCCCTCCACCCCCCCCCTTCACCTCCCCTCCACCCCCCCCTTCACCTCCCCTCCACCCCCCTTCACCTCCCCTCCACCCCCCCCTTCACCTCCCCTCCACCCCCGCTTCACCTCCCCTCTACCCCCCCCTTCACCTCCCCTCCACCCCCCCCCCCCTTCACCTCCCCTCCACCCCCCCCTTCACCTCCCCTTCACCTCCCCTCCACCCCCCCCCTTCACCTCCCCTCCACCCCCCCCTTCACCTCCCCTCCACCCCCCCTTCACCTCCCCTCCTCCACCCCCCTTCACCTCCCCTCCTCCACCCCCCTTCACCTCCCCTCCACCCCCCCTTCACCTCCCCTCCACCCCTGCTTCACCTCCCCTCCACCCCCGCTTCACCTCCCCTCCACCCCCGCTTCACCTCCCCTCCACCCCCGCTTCACCTCCCCTCCACCCCCACCTTCACCCCCCCTCCACCCCCACATTCACCGCCCCCTTCACCCCCACCCACCTTCACTCCCCCCTTACAACCCCCCCATCCCCACCACCTCCCCCCCCTTCCCACCACCTCCCCCCCCTTCCCACCTTCCCACCACCTCCCCCCCTTCCCACCACCTCCCCCCCTTACCACCCCCCCTTACCCCCTCCCTTCCACCCCCTTCATCTACCCTCACCCCCTTCACCTCCCCCCCAGCCCCCCACCTCCACCCTTCCCACCTACCCCCTCCACCCCCCCTTCACCTCCCCTCCGCCCCCCCTTCACTTCCCCTTCACCTCCCCTCCGCGCCCCCTTCACCTCCCCTCCGCCCCCCCTTCACCTCCCCCCCGCCCCCCTTCACCTCCCCTCCGCCCCCCTTTCACCTCCCCTCACCATCCCCCCTCACCACCCATCCTCACCTCCCCACCACCCCCCACCACCCCTCCAACCTCACCTCCCCTCCTTCAATGCCTTTCGTCCGCCCTCCTGCCTCTGCCTTTCGCCCACCCGCACTTCTGCCTTTCACCCGCCCACCGCTCACACCCCTGTGCCACACAGCCGCCGCACGCACTCAACAGACACCCGCCACTCGACACACACCCGCCGCCTCTCACCCACCCCACACACTCGACACACACCTGCCGCATCCTGCCCCTACGCAACAATATCACTGACCAGCTGTCACCCGCACTCGCCACACACCCGCCGCCTCACACCCTAGCAGGACCCCGACCCACAGCCAGCACTCACTACCCACGCGGCACCCGTACTGAACACCCACCCGCCGCCTCACACACGCTCACACCCTAGCAGGACACACGCCTCACATTTTTACATCTGTTATGTCACCAAAATATACATTGTACTGTGGTGTGTTTACAATAAACCATTTTTATACAACATCGTATTACATGTTATTCCATCTTTCTTTTCAACATTATTATCCAACCTTTACAACAAATACTCACCTATTGTTCCACGATTTATAAATAATACGACCTATTACGCATTTACATCCCGGGCAACGCCGGGTCTCTCAGCTAGTGGTTTAATATATATATATATAACAATACAGTGCTTAACTTACAGAAAAGGTATTACAAAATAAACATACAATTACAATATAAGGCAGAACAGCTTCTTAAAATAAAAGGGGTAAAACAGAAAATCCTATACAGTACCTTACCACATGCTATGGATTTTCCCCAGAGAGGTACTGGTTCAGAGGATGAGGTCTGACCTGCTATCCAAGCATGCCCCTAGTCAGATCTGCCCAGTAACAACCTGGCCCAGACTTAGATACAATATTTTCATAAGCCCACCCCTTTCTACAGAATACTTTGAAAGTCAGAGCAGACAGAAACAGTTCTGCCCAGTTTCAGACTCAGCATTTGGTATTTTGTACACACGTGTAGCGCATTAACCCCTCAAGCACCAAAGGGATTAAAAATACCCAATAACTCATGACATTATCATGACAATTAGGGTGAGAAGTAAGGAGGGGCACATGTGTGTATAGTGAGATATTAGGGAGAGATGTAATGAGGAGCAGAGGAGGGTATAGTGAGATTAGGGTGAGATGTAAGGAGGGGCAGATGAGGGTACAGTGAGAGATTAGGGTGAGATGTAAGGAGGGGCAGATGAGGGTATAGTGAGATATTAGGGTGAGATGTGAGGAGGGGCCGAGGAGGGTATAGTGAGATATTAGGGTGAGATGTAGGGAGGGGCAGAGGAGTGTATAGTGAGATATTGGGGTGAGATGTAAGGAGGGGCAGAGGAGGGTATAGTGAGATATTAGGGTGAGATATAAGGAGAGGCAGAGGAGGGTATAGTGAGATATTAGGGTGAGATGTAAGGAGGGGCAGAGGAGGGTATAGTGAGATATTAGTGTGAGATGTAAGGATGGGCAGAGGAGGGTATAGTGAGATATTAGGATGAGATGAAAGGAGGGGCAGAGGAGGGTATAGTGAGAGATTAGGGTGAGATGTAAGGAGGGGCAGAGGAGGGTATAGTAAGAGATTAGGGTGAGATGTAAGGAGGCGTAGAGGAGGGTATAGTGAGATATATAAGGGTGAGATGTAAGGGGGGACAGAGGGGGGTATAGTGAGATATTGGGATGAGATGTAAGGAGGGGCAGAGGAGGGTATAGTGAGATATTAGGGTGAGATGCAAGGAGGGGCAGAGGAGGGTATAGTGAGATATAAGGAGGTGTATAGGGAGATATTAGGGTGAGATGTAAGGAGGGGCAGAGGAGGGTATAGTGAGAGATTAGGGTGAGATGTAAGGAGGGGCAGAGGAGGGTATAGTGAGATATTAGGGTGAGATATAAGGAGAGGCAGAGGAGGGTAAAGTGAGATATTAGGGTGAGATGTAAGGAGGGGCAGAGGATTGTATAGCCTTACAAAGTGAGGAGGAGAATTTTGTAAGTAACACAAGATTTAATAGGAAGCCAGGAGAGGGATTTCAGCAGGGGAGATGCTGAGACAGATCTAGGAAAGAGTTGAGTGATTCTGGCAGCAGCATTTAGGATAGATTGGAGGGGAGACAGGCGAGAGGCAGGAAGGCCGGACAGCAGGAGGTTACAGTAGTCAAGATGGGAGAGAATGAGGGCATGGGTTAGAGTTTAGCAGTAGAGGGACAGAGGAAAGGGCGTATCTTAATGATGAGAGAAACATTGTCAGGTTTTAGCGACAGCATGAATGTGAGAGGAGAATGTGACCCCTGGGCCGCGTGCTTGTGTTAGTGGGTGTTTAATTTATTTTATTTATTTATAAAATGTGTTACCAGGAAGTAATACATTGAGAGTTACCTCTCGTTTTCACATCTGTCCTGGGCACAGAGTTGAGACAAATAATACATGGTTACAAATACAGTTACATTAAATGAACAGGGTATACATTATATACAAGACATTGCGTGCACAGTTAGAGATAATATATATTATAGGCGAATGTAACAGTTACAGACAAGATTAAAATGTGAGACAGCTTTAGTTTTAAATGAACTTAGACTGGTGGCGGCTGTGAGAGACTCCGGTAGATTGTTCCAGTTTTGGGGTGCATGATAAGAGGAGAAGGAGCGTCCGGATACTTTGCTGAAACTTAAGACCAAGGTTGGGATAGATAGCACTGCCAACAGTAGTGTAGAAGGGGACAGTAGGGCCAGGTTTGGGAGGGAGTATGAGGAGCTCCGTCTTCGATATGCTACATTTGAGTTGGCGACGGGCCATCCAGTACGATAAAGTGACGTGTGTAGATAGAGAAGAGGTCCCAGGACAGACCCCTGGGTACCCCCACAAAGAGGTGGAGAGAGAAAGAGGTGTTAAAAAAAGGGAACCTGAAAGTCTGATGGGATAGGTAAGAGGAAATCCGGGCTAGAACGTTGTGAAGGATATCAAGAGTATGGAGAACATGAAGGAGAAGAGGGTGGTCCGCAGTATCAAAGGTCGAGTAATATAAAAAGGGTGTAATGACCAGTGGTCTGTGGCAGCATCAAGGCCACAAGCCACTTTGGTTAGAGCTGTTTCAGTGCATAAACCAGATGGTTGAGATGTTCTCCACGTCAGATGTATGTAAGGTAGGAGCATGGTGACCGATGTTTGGCTGGTAATTCAAACCATGTTGAGAAGTTCTGGGCCTGGAAGTTTCTCCCCTTGGGTCCCGGCTCTGGTTTTTGTCATGTTTTGGACAATAAGCCTCCCCTTGTGTCCCAGGATCTCTGTATCTGCAGCTCTCATGCACAGATGGAATCTTGGTCTTCACCCAATGGTTCTGCTCATTGTCAGCCTGTCACCCCAAGGACAGCCGCATCTTCAACCAATTTGGAAACCCCCTTTAGAAACTCGTAGAGTGACACAGTGTGCTCGACTTGGGATTCGGGGAGAGCCTGGCCATTAACTGCTTGACTTCCATTCGGTAAAGATCCGTACCCAGAGAGGTTTGCACAACACAGTGGAGGGGTAATAGGAGGAGTTATATGGGGTAATAGGAGGGGTTATAGGGAGCGGTTATATGGGGTAATAGGAGGCGTTATAACCACTCACTAGAACGCCTCATTATTACCCCATGTAACTGCTCCCTATAACTCCTCCTATTACCCCATATAACCGCTCACTATATGGGGTAGTAAGAGGAGTTATAGGGAGCTGTTATATTGGGTAATAGGAGTTATAGGGAGGGGTTATATGGGGTAATATGAGGCGTTATAGGGAGCGGTTATATGGGGTGATAGGAGGAGTTATAGGGAGGGATTATATAGGGTAATAGGAGGAGTTACAGTATAGGGAGCGGTTATATGGGGTAATAGGAGGAGTTACAGTATAGGGAGAGGTTATATGGGGTGATAGGAGGAGTTATAGGGAGCGGTTATATGGGGTAATAGGAGGAGTTACAGTATAGGGAGAGGTTATATGGGGTAATAGGAGGAGTTATAGGGAGAGGTTATATGGGGTAATAGGAGGAGTTATAGGGAGCGGTTATATTGGGTAATAGGAGGAGTTACAGTATAGGGAGAGGTTATATGGGGTAATAGGAGGAGTTATAGGGAGGGGTTATATGGGGTAATAGGAGGAGTTACAGTATAGGGAGAGGTTATATGGGGTAATAGGAGGAGTTATAGGGAGAGGTTATATGGGGTAATAGGAGGAGTTATAGGGAGCGGTTATATTGGGTAATAGGAGGAGTTACAGTATAGGGAGAGGTTATATGGGGTAATAGGAGGAGTTATAGGGAGGGGTTATATGGGGTAATAGGAGGAGTTACAGTATAGGGAGAGGTTATATGGGGTAATAGGAGGAGTTATAGGGAGAGGTTATATGGGGTAATAGGAGGAGTTATAGGGAGAGGTTATATGAGGTAATAGGAGGAGTTATAGAGAGAGGTTATATGAAGTAATAGGAGGAGTTATAGGGAGAGGTTATATGGGGTAATAGGAGGAGTTATAGGGAGCGGTTATATGGGGTAATAGGAGGAGTTATAGGGAGCGGTTATATGAGGTAATAGGAGGAGTTATAGGGAGAGGTTATATGGGGTAATAGGAGGAGTTATAGGGAGCGGTTATATGGGGTAATAGGAGGAGTTATAGGGAGCAGTTATATGGGGTAATAGGAGGAGTTACAGTATAGGGAGAGGTTATATGGCGTAATAGGAGGAGTTAAATAGAACAATACCAGTGTTCAAAATGATTACAACTTGCAATAATATAAGACGAAAGAGCAACCACAGGCATAACCATATACACGGAGCCCCACAGATACTTTACTTGTACTGGAAAGCACAAAAACGCACGATTTTCCAGTAAGTATGAAAATATTTATTATAGATTGGATCTGATATAAAAATAATATTGATAACTCAGTGACAATATGCAGATAAGAAAATCTGTTAATAAAGAGTATATATATATAATATATATATACACACATTTCAATACTGGTGAAATGTGCATCTGATACTTTAACAGGCAAAATATTATGTCGAGGGAATGAATACATTGTATTATATAATGATGCCGAGTATCTCTCTAAACATCCAGTCCTCTATACATAGTGCAAATATACTCACCCTAATATTCTTGATTAAAAGTGACGTGTGACATTTAACTCATACAAATTGTGTACTCATCATCCTCAATGTAACTACCTAAGGGGTGGCCAACTCCAGTCCTCAAGGGCCACCAACAGGACAGGGTTTCAGGATATCCCTGCTTCAGCACAGGGGGCTCAATCAGTGTCTCAGTCATTGGCCAACTCCAGTCCTCAAGGGCCACCAACAAGACAGGTTTTCAGGATATCCCTGCTTCAGCACAGGGGGCTCAATCAGTGTCAGTCATTGGCCAACTCCAGTCCTCAAGGGCCACCAACAGGACAGGTTTTCAGGACATCCCTGCTTCAGCCCAGGTGGCTCAATTAGTCGCTTAGTCTTTGACTGAGCCACTGATTGAGTCACTTGGACGGAAGCAGGGATGTCCTGAAAACCTGTCCTGTTGGTGGCCCTTGAGGACTGGAGTTGGCCGCCCCTGGACTAGAGAATTCCTCTCTAAACCCAAAACAATGCCCAATAACGTAAATACAATGACGGTTACTGGGATTCTTATTTGAGGTAGGGGCTTGTGTACTAAGGTGTATATTGGGGCTTGTGTACTAACGTGTATATTGGGGATTGTGTACTAAGGTGTATATTGGGGATTGTGTACTAAGGTGTATATTGGGGCTTGTGTACTAAGGTGTATATTGGGGCTTGTGTACTAAGGTGTATATTGGGGCTTGTGTACTAAGGTGTATATTGGGGATTGTGTACTAAGGTGTATATTGGGGATTGTGTACTAAGGTGTATATTGGGGCTTGTGTACTAAGGGTATATTGGGCCTTGTGTACTAAGGTGTATATTGGGCCTTGTGTACTAAGGTGTATATTGGGCCTTGTGTACTAAGATGTATATTGGGCCTTGTGTACTAAGGTGTATATTGGGCCTTGTGTACTAAGGTGTATATTGGGCCTTGTGTACTAAGGTGTATATTGGGGCTTGTGTTCTAAGGTGTATATTGGGCCTTGTATACTAAGGTGTATTTGGGGCTTGTGTACTAAGACGTATATTGGGGCTTGTGTACTAAGACGTATATTGGGCCTTGTGTACTAAGGTGTATATTGGGCCTTGTGTACTAAGGTGTATATTGGGGCTTGTGTACTAAGGTGTATATTGGGGCTTGTGTACTAAGGTGTATATTGGGCCTTGTGTACTAAGGTGTATATTGGGCCTTGTGTACTAAGGTGTATATTGGGGCTTGTGTACTAAGGTGTATATTGGGGCTTGTGTACTAAGGTGTACAGTATATTGGGGCTTGTGTACTAAGGTGTATATTAGGGCTTATGTACTAAGGTGTATATTGGGCCTTGTGTACTAAGACGTATATTGGGCCTTGTGTACTAAGACGTATATTGGGGCTTGTGTACTAAGGTGTATATTGGGGCTTGTGTACTAAGACGTATATTGGAGCTTGTGTACTAAGGTGTATATTGGGGCTTGTGTACTAAGGTGTATATTGGGGCTTGTGTACTAAGACGTATATTGGGGCTTGTGTACTAAGGTGTATATTGGGGCTTGTGTACTAAGACGTATATTGGGGCTTGTGTACTAAGGTGTATATTGGGGCTTGTGTACTAAGGTGTATATTGGGGCTTGTGTACTAAGGTGTATATTGGGGCTTGTGTACTAAGATGTATATTGGGGCTTGTGTACTAAGGTGTATATTGGGGCTTGTGTACTAAGACGTATATTGGGGCTTGTGTACTAAGACGTATATTGGGGCTTGTGTACTAAGGTGTATATTGGGGCTTGTGTACTAAGGTGTATATTGCGGCTTGTGTACTAAGACGTATATTGGGGCTTGTGTACTAAGGTGTATATTGGGGCTTGTGTACTAAGACGTATATTGGGGCTTGTGTACTAAGACGTATATTGGGGCTTGTGTACTAAGACGTATATTGGGGCTTGTGTACTAAGACGTATATTGGGGCTTGTGTACTAAGGTGTATATTGGGGCTTGTGTACTAAGGTGTATATTGCGGCTTGTGTACTAAGACGTATATTGGGGCTTGTGTACTAAGGTGTATATTGGGGCTTGTGTACTAAGACGTATATTGGGGCTTGTGTACTAAGACGTATATTGGGGCTTGTGTACTAAGACGTATATTGGGGCTTGTGTACTAAGACGTATATTGGGGCTTGTGTACTAAGGTGTATATTGGGGCTTGTGTACTAAGGTGTATATTGCGGCTTGTGTACTAAGACGTATATTGGGGCTTGTGTACTAAGGTGTATATTGGGGCTTGTGTACTAAGACGTATATTGGGGCTTGTGTACTAACTAAGGTGTATATTGGGGCTTGTGTACTAAGGTGTATATTTGAAAATGTGTGTGCGTCAACTTTTTAATGGCTGAAAGTAGTATAAACTTTCCAAAAATGTGTGCGGTGTGAGGGTCGTTCCGTGGCTTATACGTGGGACGTGGCGCTGGGTGCCTGAGATGTGTGTTGGCACAATGGACATTAAAGCAGAATTTGGGGTATTTGTTTTATTCATAACTAGTATTAGTAACTATCAGTTATTAGTGTAATATTACAGTGTGTGTAATAGCCGCACTGTGACAATAACACCGTGTGTTACCTGTATAATGAGACGTCCGCGCCGAACACCTGACTGATACAATTTAAATGAACAGAATTACGTGTATGTTTTATTTATAACTAGTGTCAGTAAATATAAATGATACTGTAATATTATGTATAACCGCAGAGAGTAAATGTGATTGGTTGATATGATGCTGCTGATAATATTATGTATAATAGCCGCGCTGTGATTAACACCGTGTGTTACCTGTATAATGAAACGTCCGCGCTGCGTGTAATACATTCTGGGGTGATACAGAGCGACGCCGTTCTGCGCTAACATCATACACAGACTGTTTCGGGTTTACGCCAGGTTCGCCTTTGCGGACGATTTTGACGCAGTTTCTCCGCTGTTCGCGTGCCCAGCGACGGCCATTCCTCTGCGCCCACACAATTGGACGCGCGTATTTTTGAATGTGGAATTTGGAGGGTCACGCCCGGGACTCGTACAAGCGTCCGTGTGACACGGGATTTGCGAGTGCCAATGTGGCAACTAAAACAGCCGTGTCCCACGCTTAGTACACAGGCCGCTTAATTGCGCGGAGGATTTAATGTGGATATAGTTGTAATATGCTTTGCTAACAATCCCACGTGTGAGCACATTCGTCTCTCAGGCAAGTCTGCAACGTTGCCCTTCCCCATTATCTCTTAGCATACCGTGCTTCCACTGCAGCCGGGGATTCTGGGTAATGACAGGAAATGAGCACACAGTGTGTCACTCTTTACCTCACATCCATGGTAACATGGGATCCCTATAAGTTTATGCCTGCCGCATTACTCGGCCTTTTCAGCATAGCCTGGGTTGCAGAAGTGCAGAGCCGGCAGCCCTTCTCATAGACGGCTTTTTTTTTTAAATTTAATGATGTAACTATTACATTTAATGAGATCAAAGGATGTTGAACGCACCTTTTATGAGATCTCAAATGGCTGCAGATCTCCAGCTTATTAGATGTAGAGACGGGCGGATATGTCGAAAGTCGATTCGCCGTCCTGGGAGAACCGAGGGGAATTCTGGGATTTGTAGTCCGGGGAGGGGGGGGGTGAACCACTCTGTGATTTAAACTACAGTCTCCGTGGTGACTCCCCGCCTGTACATACTGGCCTCTGAAGTGGGATTCTCAGCAGTTGGGGTAGCCCATTTTGTAGTAGCAGACGGTCTGGAAGACGTGGCAGTGACAGATGGCACAGTGTTCACAGCAGGGGCGAGCGGGGGGCTTGCAGCTGGACAGGAGGGGCACGCAGTTTAGGGGAGGGGGCGGGCGACGTTTTTTCTTGGGGGCCACTTTCTTCTTTTAGGGGAGAGCAAAAGAGAAACATTGATTACCGGTGCAATCCCACTTAGCTCACACACAAACCCCCCACTTTGTAACACTGTCAATCAAGTTGCTGCTCCATCCCTTAATGGACCAATCGGAAGAAAGGGGCGGGGCAGGCTGCCCGGGACAGGTAGAGAGGGGCGGGACTTGGTCAAATTCGCAGCGCTTTGGACTTTCCCGAGAAAGTTCGGAAATTCAACAACAACAAAAGTGGAAAGAAAAATTCAAAAGCATTTCAAAGTTGTCGGATTTCACCAGAGAAGAAAATTCCCCATAAAAATGCACCAGAAAGGAGCGGGGCTGAGGGGGGGGGGGGCAGAGAGGAGTGGGGCTGAGGGGGGGGGAGGAGTGGGGCAGAGAGGAGTGGGGCTGAGGGGGGGGAAAGAGGCGCGGGGCTGAGGGGGGGAAAGAGGCGCGGGGCTGAGGGGGGGGAGAGAGGCGCGGGGCTGAGGGGGGGGAGAGAGGCGCGGGGCTGAGGGGGGGAGAGAGGCGTGGGGCTGAGGGGGGGGAGAGAGGCGCGGGGCTGAGGGGGGGAGAGGCGCGGGGCTGAGGGGGGGAGAGGCGCGGGGCTGAGGGGGGGGGGCAGAGAGGCGCGGGGCTGAGGGGGTGGCAGAGAGGCGCGGGGCTGAGGGGGGGAGAGGCGCGGGGCTGAGGGGGTGGCAGAGAGGCGCGGGGCTGAGGGGGTGGCAGAGAGGCGCGGGGCTGAGGGGGGGAGAGAGGCGCGGGGCTGAGGGGGGGGGAGAGAGGCGCGAGGCTGAGGGGGGGAGAGGCGCGGGGCTGAGGGGGGGCAGAGAGGCGCGGGGCTGAGGGGGTGGCAGAGAGGCGCGGGGCTGAGGGGGGGCAGAGAGGCGCGATGCAGGACTGACGGGAGGGCTCAGGGGCGCGCAGAGGGGGGGCGGGGCAGAGGATGCGGGGGGAGGGCGGTGTCTGTGGAGGGGGGTCAGTGGATGCGGGAGGGGGCTCAGTGGATACGGGAGGGGGGTCAGTGGATGCGGGAGGGGGGTCAGTGGATGCAGGAGGGAGGGCAGTGGATGCGGAAGGGGACAGTGGATGCGGAGGGGGGCAGTGGCTGGTCAGAGCAGTTGCCACCATGCCCGGCTCTCCCCCTGCGGCAGGCTTCTCTCTCCCTGTCTATTCCACGCCGAGGTATCTGAGGCTGACGCACGCCGGGTCTCCCTCTCACGCCGGCGCACACTGGAAGCCCAGCTGACTTCCGGTGCTGACGTCAGAGGACCCGGCGTGCGTCAGCCTCAGACACCTCACCGTGGGACAGACAGGGAGAGAGAAGCCTGCCGCAGGGGGAGCCTGCCAGGTCTCCGGTTCAAAACCGGAGACCTGGCAACCATAGTTAGGGGAGGAGTTATAGGGATCGGGTATAGGAGCAGTTATAGGGATCGGGTATAGGAGGAGTTATAGGGATTGGGATTAGGAGGAGTTATAGGGTTTGGGTATAGGAGAAGCTATAGCCGGTAGGGTGACCAGTTGTCCCGGTTTAGCCGGGACAGTCCTGTTTTTTTAATGGCTGTCCCGGCTGCCCTGCATTCTTTAAAATGTCCCGTTTTTTGTGGCTGTTCCGGTTTTGGCCATCAGTGCAGGGGGGGCAGCAGAGAGCAGAGAATGCAGGAACAGGCAGAGGCCGGTCTGACTGTAGCGGCAGAGGGTGGGGGCGGGGTTACAGGCAGAGGGTGGGGGCGGGGTTACAGGCAGAGGGTGGGGGCGGGGTTAGAGGCAGAGGGTGGGGGCGGGGTTACAGGCAGAGGGTGGGGGTGGGGGCGGGGTCACAGGCAGAGGGCGGGGTTAGAGGCAGAGGGTGGGGGCGGGGTTAGAGGCAGAGGGTGGGGGCGGGGTTACAGGCAGAGGGTGGGGTGGGGGCGGGGTCACAGGCAGAGGGCGGGGTTAGAGGCAGAGGGTGGGGGCGGGGTTACAGGCAGAGGGTGGGGGCGGGGTCACAGGCAGAGGGCGGGGTTAGAGGCAGAGGGTGGGGGCGGGGTTAGAGGCAGTGGGTGGGGGCGGGGTTACAGGCAGAGGGTGGGGGCGGGGTTACAGGCAGAGGGTGGGGGCGGGGTTACAGGCAGAGGAGCCTCAGCAGTGAGACAGTGGGAGCTTCGGTGTCTGCTGCCAGGGCTCAAGATGGCTTCCCCCCCCAATGTTCCTCAGAGGCAGGTAGGGACCAGAACGGACACACACGAGAGGCGGGATAGAGAGGCAGCATGGGATGGGAGGGGGAAGAGGCAGCATGGGGGGGAGGAGGGGGAAAGAGAGGCAGCATGGGGGGGGGGGGGGAGAAGAGAGGAAGCATGGGGGGAGGGGGGAGAGAGGCAGCAGGGGGGGGGGAGAAGAGAGGCAGCATGGGGGGGGGGGAGAAGAGAGGCAGCATGGGGGGGGAGAGAGGCAGCACACACAGAATGGGGGAGAGGGAGACACACAGAATGAGGGAGAGAGAGACACACAGAATGAGGGAGAGAGAGACACAGAATGGGGGAGAGAGAGACAAAGAGAATGGGGGAGAGAGAGACACAGAGAATGGGGGAGAGAGAGACACAGAGAATGGGGGAGAGAGACGCACACACAGAATGGGGGAGAGAGACACAGAGAATGGGGGAGAGACTCACACACAGAGAATGGGGGACAGACGCACACACAGAGAATGGGGAGAGAGACGCACACACAGAGAGACACAGAATGGGGGAGAGAGAGAGACACAGAGAATGAGGGAGAGAGAGACACACAGAATGGGGGAGAGAGACACACAGAATGGGGGAGAGAGAGACACAGAGAATGGGGGAGAGAGACGCACACACAGAGAATAGGGGAGAGAGACGCACACACAGAGAGACACAGAATGGGGGAGAGAGAGAGACACAGAGAATGAGGGAGAGAGAGACACACAGAATGGGGGAGAGAGACACACAGAATGGGGGAGAGAGAGACGCACACACAGAATGGGGGAGAGAGAGACACAGAGAATGGGGGAGAGAGAGACGCACACACAGAATGGGGGAGAGAGAGACACAGAATGGGGGAGAGAGAGACACAGAGAATGGGGGAGAGAGAGACACAGAGAATGAGGGAGAGAGATACAGAGAATGGGGGAGAGAGAGACAAAGAGAATGGGGGAGAGAGACGCACACACAGAATGGGGGAGAGAGAGACACACAGAATTGGGGAGAGAGAGACACACACAGAATGGGGGAGAGAGAGACACAGAGAATGAGGGAGAGAGAGATACAGAGAATGAGGGAGAGAGAGACACACAGAATGGGGGAGAGAGAGATACACAGAATGGGGGAGAGAGAGAGACACAGAGAATGAGGGAGAGAGAGATACAGAGAATGAGGGAGAGAGAGACACAGAGAATGAGGGAGAGAGAGATACAGAGAATGAGGGAGAGAGAGACACACAGAATGAGGGAGAGAGAGATACAGAGAATGAGGGAGAGAGAGATACACAGAATGAGGGAGAGAGAGACACAGAATGAGGGAGAGAGAGACACACAGAATGAGGGAGAGAGAGACACACACACAGAATGAGGGAGAGAGAGACACAGAATGGGGGAGAGAGAGACACAGAGAATGGGGGAGAGAGAGACACAGAGAATGGGGGAGAGAGAGACACAGAGAATGGGGGAGAGAGACGCACACACAGAATGGGGGAGAGAGAGACACAGAGAATGGGGGAGAGACGCAAGCACAGAGAATGGGGGAGAGAGACGCACACACAGAGAATAGGGGAGAGAGACGCACACACAGAGAGACACAGAATGGGGGAGAGAGAGACACATGGGGGAGAGAGAGACACACACACACACAGAATGGGGGAGAGAGATTCACACACAGATGGGGAGAGAGACGCACAAACACAGAATCGGGAAGAGCGAGACACAAAATGGGGGAGAGAGAGACACACAGAGAATGGGTAGAGACAGAGACAGAGAATGGGGAGAGAGCGTCACACACAGAATGGGGGAGAGCGAGAATGGGGAGAGAGCCAGAATGGGAAGGGTGGAACGACAATGGAGGGATGGGAGGGAGAGAGACTGGGTGTGTGTAAGGCTGGAGGAGTTATAGGGATCGGGATTAGGAGGAGCTATAGGGATCGGGATTAGACGGGATTGGGTATAGGAGGAGCTATAGGGATCGGGATTAGGAGGAGTTATAGGGATCGGGTATAGGAGGAGCTATAGGGATCGGGATTAGACGGAGTTATAGGGATCGGGTATAGGAGGAGTTATAGGGATTGGGATTAGGAGGAGTTATAGGGATCGGGATTAGGAGGAGTTATAGGGATCGGGTATAGGAGGAGTTATAGGGATCGGGTATAGGAGGAGTTATAGGGATCGGGTATAGGAGGAGTTATAGGGATCGGGTACAGGAGGAGTTATAGGGATCGGGTACAGGGGGAGTTATAGGGATCGGGATTAGGAGGAGTTATAGGAATCGGGTATAGGAGGAGTTATAGGGATCGGGATAGGAGGAGTTATAGGGATCGGGATTAGGAGGATTTATAGGGATCGGGATTAGGAGGAGTTATAGGGATCGGGATTAGGAGGAGTTATAGGGATCGGGATTAGGAGGAGTTATAATGATCGGGATTAGGAGGAGTTATAGGGATCGGGATTAGGAGGAGTTATAGGGATCGGGTATAGGAGGAGTTATAGGGATCGGGATTAGGAGGAGTTATAGGGATCGGGTATAGGAGCAGTTATAGGGATCGGGTATAGGAGGAGTTATAGGGATCGGGATTAGGAGGAGTTATAGGCATCGGGATTAGGAGGAGTTATAGGGATCGGGATTAGGAGGAGTTATAGGGATCGGGATTAGGAGGAGTTATAGGGATCGGGTATAGGAGTAGTTATAGGGATCGGGTATAGGAGTAGTTATAGGGATCGGGTATAGGAGGAGTTATAGGGATCGGGTATAGGAGGAGTTATAGGGATCGGGATTAGGAGGAGTTATAGGGATCGGGATTAGGAGGAGTTATAGGGATCGGGTATAGGAGGAGTTATAGGGATCGGGTATAGGAGGAGTTATAGGGATCGGGTATAGGAGGAGTTATAGGGATCGGGTATAGGAGGAGTTATAGGGATCGGGTATAGGAGGAGTTATAGGGATCGGGTATAGGAGGAGTTATAGGGATCGGGTATAGGAGGAGTTATAGGGATCGGGTATAGGAGGAGTTATAGGGATCGGGTATAGGAGGAGTTATAGGGATCGGGTATAGGAGGAGTTATAGGGATCGGGTATAGGAGGAGTTATAGGGATCGGGTATAGGATGAGCTATAGGGATCGGGTACAGGGGGAGCTATAGGGATCGGGTACAGGGGGAGCTATAGGGATCGGGTACAGGGGGAGCTATAGGGATCGGGTACAGGAGGAGCTATAGGGATCGGGATTAGGAGGAGTTATAGGGATCGAGATTAGGAGGAGTTATAGGGATCGGGTATAGGAGGAGTTATAGGGATCGGGTATAGGAGGAGTTATAGAGATCGGGTATAGGAGGAGTTATAGGGATCGGGTATAGGAGGAGTTATAGGGATCGGGTATAGGATGAGTTATAGGGATCGGGTATAGGAGGAGTTATAAGGATCGGGTATAGGAGGAGTTATAGGGATCGAGTATAGGAGGAGTTATAGGGATCGGGTATAGGAGGAGTTATAGGGATCGGGTATAGGAGGAGTTATAGGGATCGGGTATATGAGGAGCTATAGGGATCGGGTACAGGGGGAGCTATAGGGATCGGGTACAGGGGGAGCTATAGGGATCGGGTACAGGGGGAGCTATAGGGATCGGGTATAGGAGGAGTTATAGGGATCGGGATTAGGAGTTAATAGGGATCGGGATTAGGAGGAGTTATAGGGATTGGGTATAGGAGCAGTTATAGGGATCGGGATTAGGAGGAGTTATAGGGATCAGGATTAGGAGGAGTTATAGGGATCGGGATTAGGAGGAGTTATAGGGATTGGGTATAGGAGCAGTTATAGGGATCGGGTATAGGAGGAGTTATAGGGATCGGGTATAGGAGGAGTTATAGGGATCGGGTATAGGAGGAGTTATATGGATCGGGATTAGGAGGAGCTATAGGGATCGGGTATAGGAGGAGTTATATGGATCGGGTATAGGAGGAGTTTTATGGATCGGGTATAGGAGGAGTTATATGGATCGGGATTAGGAGGAGTTATAGGCATCGGGTATAGGAGGAGTTATATGGATCGGGTATAGGAGGAGTTATATGGATCGGGTATAGGAGGAGTTTTATGGATCGGGTATAGGAGGAGTTATATGGATCGGGTATAGGAGGAGTTTTATGGATCGGGTATAGGAGGAGTTATATGGATCGGGTATAGGGTGTCCTCATAGTCAATTTGTTCATCATTGCAAAGGTTAAATTAGTTAGAAATCGCCACCTTTGCCAATTTATTCTTTTCAGCGTCCAACCTGCTCACCCTCCGTGATGTCTTTGTTAGATCTGCAAGATAAAAGAGAGAATAACAAGCAGTGATACTCTGGGTGTGTGTATAACAAGCAGTGACACTCTGGGTGTGTATATATAACAAGCAGTGGTACTCTGGGTGTGTATGTAACAAGCAGTGATACTCTGGGTGTGTATATAACAAGCAGTGATACTCTGGGTGTGTGTATAACAAGCAGTGACACTCTGGGTGTGTATATATAACAAGCAGTGGTACTCTGGGTGTATATATAACAAGCAGTGATACTCTGGGTGTGTATATATATAACAAGCAGTGATACTCTGGGTGTGTATATATAACAAGCAGTGATACTCTGGGTGTGTATATAACAAGCAGTGATACTCTGGCTGTGTATATAACAAGCAGTGATACTCTGGGTGTGTATATAACAAGCAGTGGTACTCTGGGTGTGTATATAACAAGCAGTGATACTCTGGCTGTGTATATAACAAGCAGTGATACTCTGGGGGTGTATATAACAAGCAGTGATACTCTGGGTGTGTATATAACAAGCAGTGATACTCTGGGTGTATATACCAAGCAGTGATACTCTGGGTGTGTATATAACAAGCAGTGATACTCTGGGTGTGTATATAACAAGCAGTGATACTCTGGGTGTATATACCAAGCAGTGATACTCTGCTTGTATATACCAAGCAGTGATACTCTGGGTGTGTATATAACAAGCAGTGATACTCTGGGTGTATATACCAAGCAGTGATACTCTGGGTGTGTATATAACAAGCAGTGATACTCTGGGTGTGTATATAACAAGCGGTGATACTCTGGGTGTTTATATAACAAGCAGTGGTACTCTGGGTGTGTATATATAACAAGCAGTGATACTCTGGGTGTGTATATAACAAGCAGTGATACTCTGGGTGTGTATATAACAAGCAGTGATACTCTGGGTGTATATAACAAGCAGTGATACTCTGGGTGTGTATATAACAAGCAGTGATACTCTGGGTGTGTATATAACAAGCAGTGATACTCTGGGTGTGTATATAACAAGCAGTGATGCTCTGGGTGTGTATATAACAAGCAGTGGTACTCTGGGTGTGTATATAACAAGCAGTGATACTCTGGGTGTATATAACAAGCAGTGGTACGCTGGGTGTGTATATAACAAGCAGTGATACTCTGGATGTACATATAATAAGATTGTGGTACTCTGGGTGTGTATATAATAAGATTGTGGTACTCTGGGTGTGTATATAATAAGATTGTGGTACTCTGGGTGTACATATAATAAGATTGTGGTACTCTGGGTGTGTATATAATAAGATTGTGGTACTCTGGGTGTGTATATAATAAAATTGTGGTACTCTGGGTGTACATATAATAAGATTGTGGTACTCTGATTTCTTGCGGCTCCTCACTGCCCCTCGGACCCCAGACACACCCCAGCGTTGCCCCGATGTTACTGACCCACGATGGAGATGGGTGGCAGAAGCTCCGGGAATCTGATGACCCTGCCGATGTTGGTCCTCTCCTTCTTCTCCTCCAGAACGATGTGTGAAAGGACCGGCACCGTCAGGACGGCGAGAAGGACGGAAATCCCATTCATGGCGGCTAACCTGCGGGCGAGAGAAGGGGTCACACAGCCTGGGCTATGTAACGTGTGTGCGTCCGCGTACATCTGTGTGCGGATCTATGTGTCTGCATTGCATTCTGGGATCACCACAAGAGCGCCACAACCATGGCTGCCAAAGCTGACCCGGCGGCCATATTGTTCTCCCAGCATGTTTTTTTACCCAGGTGGTTTAAGGGTTAATTTACCAGCAACTGGGGGGTCCTTAGAGACAAGAGCAGCGCAGTGGCACCCCATGGAACCCCTCCCCCCGAAACCAATAAGATAGGAACAACGATCCCCCCCAAAGATGGACCTGGAAGATTTGGGGGCCATTTGTTTCCCCCGAGGAGGATTAGAAACACTTACAACTAAACTAGCAAATATCTCAGGATGTGGTAGGTCCCCGGGGTTACAAAGAGCGCTGTGTAGCTACGGATGACGCCATTGTTCTAATGAAAGGAAAACAACAACATTGAGGTTTGTTGCTCCGATACACATACACGCCTAGAGCGGTAATACCGGTATACACATACACGCCCAGAGAGGTAATACCGGTATACACATACACACCCAGAGAGGTAATACCGGTATACACACACACGCCCAGAGAGGTAATACCGGTATACACACACACGCCCAGAGAGGTAATACCGGTATACACATACACGCCCAGAGAGGTAATACCGGTATACACATACACGCCCAGAGAGGTAATACCGGTATACACATACACGCCCAGAGAGGTAATACCGGTATCCACATACACGCCCACAGAGGTAATACCGGTATACACATACACGCCCAGAGAGGTAATACCGGTATCCACATACACGCCCACAGAGGTAATACCGGTATACACATACACGCCTAGAGCGGTAATACCGGTATAAACATACATGCCCAGAGCGGTAATACCGGTATACACATACACGCCCAGAGAGGTAATACCGGTATACACATACACGCCTAGAGCGGTAATACCGGTATACACATACACGCCCAGAGAGGTAATTCCGGTATACACACACACTCCCAGAGAGGTAATACACATACACGCCCAGAGAGGTAATACCGGTATACACATACACGCCCAGAGAGGTAATACCTGTATACACATACACGCCCAGAGAGGTAATACCGGTATACACATACACGTCCAGGGAGGTAATACCGGTATACACATACACGCCCAGAGAGGTAATACCGGTATACACATACACGCCCAGAGAGGTAATACCTGTATACACATACACGCCCAGAGAGGTAATACCGGTATACACATACACGTCCAGGGAGGTAATACCGGTATACACATACACGCCCAGAGAGGTAATACCGGTATACACATACACGTCCAGGGAGGTAATACCGGTATACACATACACGCCCAGAGAGGTAATACCGGTATACACATACACGCCCAGAGAGGTAATACCGGTATACACATACACGCCCAGAGAGGTAATACCGGTATACACATACACGCCCAGAGAGGTAATACCGGTATACACATACACGCCCAGAGAGGTAATACCGGTATACACATACACGCCCAGAGAGGTAATACCGGTATATACATATACGCCCAGAGAGGTAATACCGGTATACACATACACGCCCAGAGAGGTAATACCGGTATACACATACAAGCCCAGAGAGGTAATACCGGTATACACATACACGCCCAGAGAGGTAATACCGGTATACACATACACGCCCAGAGAGGTAATACCGGTATACACATACACGCCCAGAGAGGTAATACCGGTATATACATATACACCCAGAGAGGTAATACCGGTATACACATACACGTCCAGAGAGGTAATACCGGTATACACATACATGCCCAGAGAGGTAATACCGCTATACACATACACGCCCAGAGAGGTAATACCGGTATACACATATACACCCAGAGAGGTGATACCGGTATACACATACACGCCCAGAGAGGTAATACCGGTATACACATACACAACCAGAGAGGTAATACCGGTATACACATACACGCCCAGAGAGGTAATACCGGTATACACATACACGCCCAGAGAGGTAATACCGGTATACACATACACGCCCAGAGAGGTAATACCGGTATACACATACACGCCCAGAGAGGTAATACCGGTATATACATATACGCCCAGAGAGGTAATACCGGTATACACATACACGCCCAGAGAGGTAATACCGGTATACAAATACACGCCCAGAGAGGTAATACCGGTATATACATATACACCCAGAGAGGTAATACCGGTATACACATACACGTCCAGAGAGGTAATACCGGTATACACATACACGCCCAGAGAGGTAACACACATACAGGTCCAGTATTACCTCTAATTTTTTTGGGTCCAGATACAGGACTGTCACCGGACTGGACACATGGTAACCCTCCCTGATATATATATATATATATATATATATATATATATATATATAATGCATGTAATCACCAGCAAAGTGATAAAAAATACAGCACTCGCCAGGTAAAGTCCAAATACACTGCATTCAGAGTGTTCACACAAATTCCAACGTTTCGATCCTCTTCAAGGGATCTTTCTCAAGGGGGTGTGCGAAAGATCCCTTGAATAGGATCGAAACGTTGGAATTTGTGTGAACACTCTGAATGCAGTGTATTTGGACTTTACCTGGCGAGTGCTGTCTCCTTTTATCATCTTGCATCATTCATCTTTATGGGCCAAGCACCGCTCTGATACCTATATTCCTAGGAGTGCCAGTGACCTCTTTTGGATATTTGGATATATATATCTTATATATCTATATATTTTTATTTTTTATTTTTTATATCTATATATTTCTCAAACCGTCGTATGTGTGTTTGCCTGTCTGTATGTGTGTTCCCTGTGTCTAATCAGGCCAATGAGATGGCTCCCTTGGGCTGCCCGTCCCCCCTGCCACAGCCGCCAACTTAAGGCTCCTCCCCCCTCGCTCTCAACCGGCTCTCGGATGGAGGGGAAGCGCGGCACGGCCCTCCTAACCCAGCCGCCAACGCTCACTTACCTCCCCGGCGCTCCCTTACCTCCCCGGCGCTACCTCCCCGGCCGCTAGGGGGCCAAGCAGCCTCCTCAGATCTGCGCCAGTCCCACTCTCCACCACCTCTCACTCCCGTCGTGTGTGTGTGTGTGTGTGTGTGTGTGTGTGTGTGTGTGTGTGTGTGTGTGTGTGTGTGTGTGTGTGTGTGTGTGTGTGTGTGTGTGTGTGTGTGTGTGTGTGTGTGTGTGTGTGTGTGTGTGTGTGTGGAGAGGGACATTTTACTCCTGCCAACAATTTGTGCCTGCCCTTCACCCCCCCCACCACTGCCCTTCACCCCCCACGCCCTGCCCCTGTCCTTCACCCCCTACCCCTGCCCTTCACCGCCTACCCCTGCCCTTCACCCCTCACCCCCTACTCCTGCCCTTCACCTCCTACCCCTGCCCTTCACCCCCTGCCCTTCGCCCCCCACCCCCTGCCCTTCGCCCCTTACCCCTGCCCTTCGCCCCCTGCCCTTCACCCCACCCCTTCGCCCCCCTGCCCTTTGCCCCCCTGCCCTTTGCCCCTGCCCTTCGCCCCCCTGCCCTTCGCCCCCCACCCCCTCTCCGCCCTTCACCCCCCTTCCCACCCCGCCCTTCACGAACCCCCCCTTCCCACCCCGCTCTTCACGCACCCCACCCCTGCAATCCCGGGCAACGCCGGGTATATCAGCTAGTATATATATAATATAAGAGAGTTAATATGAGACAGAGAGGCTGAGAGACATATATAATAATGGATATACTATGGGACAGATATATATATATAAAATGGATATAATATGGGAGAGAACGGTAATATGAGACAGACAGGGACAATGTATTGATATGTGTAATCTAGAGTTCCAAAAATAAATACATTACATATGTGTGAAAGGGATGAAATATAATGTGTTTGGTGAGTTTGGCAGCTCAAACGATACCAACATAAATATAACATTTTAATAAGTGTGCAAACCTGTGAAAAAGCAATCCTGTAAGAGCAGAAAATCTCTGCACCCATAAACTAGAAATATATATATTTATCTATCTCCATTTGGGCTTTATTTGTGTTAAATAAATCATGACACGGTGTAATATGTCCTGTGTTGTTGTTCATCTGAGGTTGTATTTACCTAATTTTAAGACCTGCTAAGGAACAGGTGATTGTTATTATGTCCTGATATGTAAAACCATGGAATTCAAAGAGGGTGTACTTTCTTTTTCACACCACTGTATATATATACTGTAGATATATACAAATAAGGGTATGTCTGAGCCCACAAAGTCCCTAAAATAGCTGGAAGTACATGGAGAAAATGTAATATAACGCTGAACACTCGCTCCGTGGCGTGAAATCGGAAAACACAGTGAGCAATGCTCGCAAAACCGCAGCTAAAGCTCACTCTAAGTGTAACAAGATATGCCCCAGGGAAGCTCATCTCCAGTCCTCAAGCCCCTCCCCCATCAACAGGTCAGGTTTTCAGGATATCCCAGCTTCAGCACAGGCTGTGCTGAAGCAGGGACCGATTGAGCCACCTGTGCGGAAGCAGGGACCGATTGAGCCACCTGTGCTGAAGAAGAAACTGATTGAGCCACCTGTGCGGAAGCAGGGACTGATTGGGCCACCTGTACTGAAGCAGGGAGATACTAAAAAACCTGACCTGTTGGCGGGGGGTTGAGGACTGGAGTTGGGCACCCCTGGGTTACCCGTCACCCATCACACATACTGCGCTGTCCACGGAACATGGAATGTGTCTCAGAGATCCGCTGAAATACTCTTTAGTGGAATAGATGTCCTCGAAAGGCGAGGTTTAGGGGTGCATTTCTGACTATTTTATACGCTGGAGCGGGCGCTGGGTGTTTCTGCTCTCCATATAAAATCATGTCTCAGTTTTTCCTAAAACTTCATTTGTTTGGGATTTTTTAAATCTTTTTAAATGAGGTGAAAATGTATTCAACAACAGACAGAAATGCCCAATGCTACGTCCAATGTGACAACATACACAGTTAAATACTTCAATGTTAGTATTCTCGTGAGTAAGGGTCATTTAGTGAAACCCTGTGGCCAAAGCATTATAAGCCTGCAGCCACGTCACGGCATGACCAGTATGCAGCCACGTCACGGCATGACCAGTATGCAGCCACGTCACGGCATGACCAGTATGCAGGTCCTAGCACTACCCTGCAGCCACGTCACGGCGTGACCAGTATGCAGGTCCTAGCACTACCCTGCAGCCACGTCATGGCGTGACCAGTATGCAGGTCCTAGCACTACCCTGCAGCCACGTCACGGCATGACCAGTATGCAGGTCCTAGCACTACCCTGCAGCCACGTCACGGCATGACCAGTATGCAGCCACGTCACGGCATGACCAGTATGCAGGTCCTAGCACTACCCTGCAGCCATGTCATGGCGTGACCAGTATGCAGGTCCTAGCACTACCCTGCAGCCACGTCACGGCATGACCAGTATGCAGGTCCTAGCACTACCCTGCAGCCACGTCACGGCATGACCAGTATGCAGCCACGTCACGGCATGACCAGTATGCAGGTCCTAACACTACCCTGCAGCCACGTCACGGCATGGCCAGTATGCAGGTCCTAACACTACCCTGCAGCCACGTCACGGCCAGTATGCAGGTCCTAACACTGCCCTGCAGCCACGTCACGGCACGACCAGTATGCAGGTCCTAGCACTACCCTGCAGCCACGTCACGGCATGACCAGTATGCAGGTCCTAGCACTACCCTGCAGCCACGTCACGGCATGACCAGTATGCAGGTCCTAGCACTACCCTGCAGCCACGTCACGACCAGTATGCAGGTCCTAGCACTACCCTGCAGCCACGTCACGGCATGACCAGTATGCAGGTCGTAGCACTACCATGCAGCCACGTCATGGCGTGACCAGTATGCAGGTCGTAGCACTACCCTACAGCCACGTCATGGCGTGACCAGTATGCAGGTCCTAGCACTACCCTGCAGCCACGTCATGGCGTGACCAGTATGCAGGTCCTAGCACTACCCTGCAGCCACGTCACGGCGTGACCAGTATGCAGGTCCTAGCACTACCCTGCAGCCACGTCACGGCATGACCAGTATGCAGGTCCTAGCACTACCCTACAGCCACGTCATGGCGTGACCAGTATGCAGGTCCTAGCACTACCCTGCAGCCACGTCATGGCGTGACCAGTATGCAGGTCCTAGCACTACCCTGCAGCCACGTCACGGCGTGACCAGTATGCAGGTCCTAGCACTACCCTGCAGCCACGTCACGGCATGACCAGTATGCAGGTCCTAGCACTACCCTGCAGCCACGTCACGGCACGACCAGTATGCAGGTCCTAACACTACCCTGCAGCCACGTCACGGCATGACCAGTATGCAGGTCCTAACACTACCCTGCAGCCACGTCACGGCCAGTATGCAGGTCCTAACACTGCCCTGCAGCCACGTCACGGCACGACCAGTATGCAGGTCCTAGCACTACCCTGCAGCCACGTCACGGCATGACCAGTATGCAGGTCCTAGCACTACCCTGCAGCCACGTCACGGCATGACCAGTATGCAGGTCCTAGCACTACCCTGCAGCCACGTCACGACCAGTATGCAGGTCCTAGCACTACCCTGCAGCCACGTCACGGCATGACCAGTATGCAGGTCGTAGCACTACCATGCAGCCACGTCATGGCGTGACCAGTATGCAGGTCCTAGCACTACCCTACAGCCACGTCATGGCGTGACCAGTATGCAGGTCCTAGCACTACCCTGCAGCCACGTCACGGCGTGACCAGTATGCAGGTCCTAGCACTACCCTGCAGCCACGTCACGGCATGACCAGTATGCAGGTCCTAGCACTACCCTGCAGCCACGTCACGGCACGACCAGTATGCAGGTCCTAGCACTACCCTGCAGCCACGTCACGGCATGACCAGTATGCAGCCACGTCACGGCATGACCAGTATGCAGGTCCTAGAACTACCCTGCAGCCACGTCACAGCATGACCAGTATGCAGGTCCTAACACTACCCTGCAGCCACGTCACGGCATGACCAGTATGCAGGTCCTAGCACTACCCTGCAGCCACGTCACGGCATGACCAGTATGCAGGTCCTAGCACTACTCTGCAGCCACGTCACGACCAGTATGCAGGTCCTAGCACTACCCTGCAGCCACGTCACGACCAGTATGCAGGTCCTAGCACTACCCTGCAGCCACGGCATGACCAGTATGCAGGTCCTAGCACTACCCTGCAGCCACGGCATGACCAGTATGCAGGTCCTAGCACTACCCTGCAGCCACGTCACGGCATGACCAGTATGCAGGTCCTAGCACTACCCTGCAGCCACGTCACGGCCAGTATGCAGGTCCTAGCACTACCCTGCAGCCACGTCACGGCATGACCAGTATGCAGGTCGTAGCACTACCATGCAGCCACGTCATGGCGTGAGCAGTATGCAGGTCCTAGCACTACCCTACAGCCACGTCATGGCGTGACCAGTATGCAGGTCCTAGCACTACCCTGCAGCCACGTCATGGCGTGACCAGTATGCAGGTCCTAGCACTACCCTGCAGCCACGTCACGGCGTGACCAGTATGCAGGTCCTAGCACTACCCTGCAGCCACGTCACGGCATGACCAGTATGCAGGTCCTAGCACTACCCTGCAGCCACGTCACGGCACGACCAGTATGCAGGTCCTAGCACTACCCTGCAGCCACGTCACGGCATGACCAGTATGCAGCCACGTCACGGCATGACCAGTATGCAGGTCCTAGAACTACCCTGCAGCCACGTCACGGCATGACCAGTATGCAGGTCCTAACACTACCCTGCAGCCACGTCACGGCATGACCAGTATGCAGGTCCTAGCACTACCCTGCAGCCACGTCACGGCATGACCAGTATGCAGGTCCTAGCACTACTCTGCAGCCACGTCACGACCAGTATGCAGGTCCTAGCACTACCCTGCAGCCACGTCACGACCAGTATGCAGGTCCTAGCACTACCCTGCAACCACGGCATGACCAGTATGCAGGTCCTAGCACTACCCTGCAGCCACGGCATGACCAGTATGCAGGTCCTAGCACTACCATGCAGCCACGTCACTGCATGACCAGTATGCAGGTCCTAGCACTACCCTGCAGCCACGTCACGGCGTGACCAGTATGCAGGTCCTAGCACTACCCTGCAGCCACGTCACGGCATGACCAGTATGCAGGTCCTAGCACTACCCTGCAGCCACGTCACGGCACGACCAGTATGCAGGTCCAAGCACTACCCTGCAGCCACGTCACGGCATGACCAGTATGCAGCCACGTCACGGCATGACCAGTATGCAGGTCCTAGAACTACCCTGCAGCCACGTCACGGCATGACCAGTATGCAGGTCCTAACACTACCCTGCAGCCACGTCACGGCATGACCAGTATGCAGGTCCTAGCACTACCCTGCAGCCACGTCACGGCATGACCAGTATGCAGGTCCTAGCACTACTCTGCAGCCACGTCACGACCAGTATGCAGGTCCTAGCACTACCCTGCAGCCACGTCACGACCAGTATGCAGGTCCTAGCACTACCCTGCAGCCACGGCATGACCAGTATGCAGGTCCTAGCACTACCCTGCAGCCACGGCATGACCAGTATGCAGGTCCTAGCACTACCCTGCAGCCACGTCACGGCATGACCAGTATGCAGGTCCTAGCACTACCCTGCAGCCACGTCACGACCAGTATGCAGGTCCTAGCACTACCCTGCAGCCACGTCACGGCATGACCAGTATGCAGGTCGTAGCACTACCATGCAGCCACGTCATGGCGTGAGCAGTATGCAGGTCCTAGCACTACCCTACAGCCACGTCATGGCGTGACCAGTATGCAGGTCCTAGCACTACCCTGCAGCCACGTCATGGCGTGACCAGTATGCAGGTCCTAGCACTACCCTGCAGCCACGTCACGGCGTGACCAGTATGCAGGTCCTAGCACTACCCTGCAGCCACGTCACGGCATGACCAGTATGCAGGTCCTAGCACTACCCTGCAGCCACGTCACGGCACGACCAGTATGCAGGTCCTAGCACTACCCTGCAGCCACGTCACGGCATGACCAGTATGCAGCCACGTCACGGCATGACCAGTATGCAGGTCCTAGAACTACCCTGCAGCCACGTCACGGCATGACCAGTATGCAGGTCCTAACACTACCCTGCAGCCACGTCACGGCATGACCAGTATGCAGGTCCTAGCACTACCCTGCAGCCACGTACGGCATGACCAGTATGCAGGTCCTAGCACTACTCTGCAGCCACGTCACGACCAGTATGCAGGTCCTAGCACTACCCTGCAGCCACGTCACGACCAGTATGCAGGTCCTAGCACTACCCTGCAGCCACGGCATGACCAGTATGCAGGTCCTAGCACTACCCTGCAGCCACGGCATGACCAGTATGCAGGTCCTAGCACTACCCTGCAGCCACATCACGGCATGACCAGTATGCAGGTCCTAGCACTACCCTGCAGCCACGTCACGGCGTGACCAGTATGCAGGTCCTAGCACTACCCTGCAGCCACGTCACGGCATGACCAGTATGCAGGTCCTAGCACTACCATGCAGCCACGTCACGGCATGACCAGTATGCAGGTCCTAGCACTACCCTGCAGGCACGTCACGGCAATGGAGGGGTGGGAGATGTGCCGGGAGGGGGGGGAGATGTGCCAGCCGGGGGGGAGGGGGGAGATGTGCCAGCCGGGGGGGGGGGGGGGGGGAGATGTGCCAGCCGGGGGGGGGGGGGGGGGGAGATGTGCCAGCAGGGCGGGGGGG
>NC_134497.1:19985928-19987881 GCF_040206685.1 Ascaphus truei
AGATAAAAAGGCCACTCACAAGGCACGCTAGGACATGCGCATTGAGAATAACTGCAACGAGGGCCGTGGGTAGATGCTGAAGACACGGTCGTGGGCTGGGACCGGACCCTCACGGAACTGCCGATGACGCTGATGCAGGCGCCAATCTTCTCCCCGGGAATTAGTGCTGAGGACTCCTCAGTTCCACCGCCTCTGGCTCGATACGATACGGACTCCTTGTAGTGAAGCGGGAGGACGCCCGAGGCGTATCGTGGTGTGAGTGTAATGCGACTTCATCAGGGGTATAGAATGCACAGGCACCAATAGTCCTTTTATAGTCCAGGACCAATGATTATTAGAAAAATGTCCATCAGGTGTTAACCCCTAATAGGTCAATGATCGAAACTTAGAGTTTCTGGTAAAACATGGCATGCATGAAACACTTTATTGAATATGAATCTTTATTTATATAGCGCCATCCATATACATAGCGCCTCACACATGACATAATAACATAACACATAGTGGGAATCAGCGCTTCAGACATAAAAGTAACATTAGGAGAAGGAGTCCCTGCCCCGAAGAGCTTACAGTCTAAGTGGTAAGTAGGGAACACGTACAGAGACAGTAGGAGGGTGGGTGTGTCTGCAGGGGGCCAAGGTCAGTGCATGAGGTGTACAGTATCAGTCACGGAGCTACTGTACCCATACGCTGCGTTACAGAGGGGTGTTTTAGGAAAGGTCCTAAATGTGGAGAGAGAGGGGGTGTGGGGCAGTGAGTGAGAGAGGTTTTAGGTGGGAGAGGGTTTTAGATGCATTTAGAAGACATTCCTAGCAGAACGCAAGAGTCGGGCAGGTGTATAGTGAGAGATTAGGGTGAGATGTAAGGAGGGCTGAGGAGGGTATAGTGAGATATTAGGGTGAGATGTACAGTAGGGAGGGGCAGAGGTGGGTATAGTGAGATATTAGGGTGAGATGTAAGGAGGGGCAGAGCAGTGTATAGTGAGATATTAGTGTGAGATGTGATGGGCAGAGGAGGGTATAGTGAGATATTAGGGTGAGATGTAAGAAGGGGCAGAGGAGGATATAGTGAGAGATTAGGGTGAGATGTAAGGAGGGGCAGAGGAGGGTATAGTGAGATATTAGGGTGAGATGTAAGAAGGGGCAGAGGAGGGTATAGTGAGAGATTAGGGTGAGATGTAAGGAGGGGCAGAGGAGGATATAGTGAGATATTAGGGTGAGATGTAAGGAGGAGCAGAGGAGGGTATAGTGAGATATTAGGGTGAGATGTAAGGAGGGGCAGAGGAGGGTATAGTGAGATATTAGGGTGAGATGTAAGAAGGGACAGGGTATAGTGAGATATTAGGGTGAGATGTAAGAAGGGGCAGAGGGGTGTGTAGTGAGATATTAGGGTGAGATGTAATGAGGGGCAGAGGAGGGTTTAGTGAGATATTTGGGGGAGATATAAGGAGGGGCAGAGGAGGGTATAGTGAGATATTAGGGTGAGATGTAAGGAGGGGCAGAGGAGAGTATAGTGAGATATTAGGGTGAGATGTAAGGAGGGGCAGAGGAAGGTATAGTGAGATATTAGGGTGAGATGTGAGGAGGGTATAGTGAGATATTAGGGTGAGATGTGAGGAGGGTATAGTGAGATATTAGGATGAGATGTAAGGAGGGGCAGAGGAGGGTATAGTGAGATGTAAGGAGGGGCAGAGGAAGGTATAGTGAGATATTAGGGTGAGATGTAAGGAGGGGCAGAGGAGAGTATAGTGAGATATTAGGGTGAGATGTAAGAAGGGCCAGGGTATAGTGAGATATTAGGGTGAGATGTAAGGAGGGACAGAGGAGGGTATAGTGAGATATTAGGATGAGATGTAAGGAGGGTATAGTGAGATATTGGGGTGAGATATAAGGAGGGGCAGAGGAGGGTGTAGTGAGATAAGGTGAGATATAAGGAGGGGCAGAGGAGGGTATA
>NC_134497.1:19988081-20003081 GCF_040206685.1 Ascaphus truei
CGACTTCATCAGGGGTATAGAATGCACAGGCACCAATAGTCCTTTTATAGTCCAGGACCAATGATTATTAGAAAAATGTCCATCAGGTGTTAACCCCTAATAGTGGAAGGTGGTCCCGTGGGGTCCGACGGCGGAGCACTGCTGTGTGAAGAAATTCGGGGCTGCACACCAGTTCCAATTAAAAGTTCATTTATTGTGTGGTCATCTGGAGTTAACAGCTAGCACTCTGACGCGTTTCAGGACAGTTGTCCCTTTATCAAAATCACTCTTTGATAAAGGGACAACTGTCCTGAAACGCGTCAGAGTGCTAGCTGTTAACTCCAGATGACCACACAATAAATGAACTTTTAATTGGAACTGGTGTGCAGCCCCGAATTTCTTCACACAGCAGTGCTCCGCCGTCGGACCCCACGGGACCACCTTCCACTTACCTGAGATGCAGGCGTGACGCACGCACATATCTGAGTCCGAGCAGCTGTTCCAGTGAGGCTCCAGTATACATCAGGGGTATGTACTTTGGTTTTCTGGGGATTTAGACAGTGCCTTTATGGTATATATAGAGTTCTGTATAGTGTCTCCAGTTATACCTGTACACCTATTTGTATTATCATACATAGAGCCTCACACAGCTTTATAATATATGCTCACATGACCAGATAATTGCATATTTGAATACTTCAATCAAGCTAATTCCACACACAGCTGAGCCCTGAGGATTGGGATCATTCCCCATACACACAATTAACCCCTAATAGGTCAATGATCGAAACTTAGAGTTTCTGGTAAAACATGGCATGCATGAAACACTTTATTGAATATGAATCTTTATTTATATAGCGCCATCCATATACATAGCGCCTCACAGCGGTAATACACATGACATAATAACATAACACATAGTGGGAATCAGCGCTTCAGACATAAAAGTAACATTAGGAGAAGGAGTCCCTGCCCCGAAGAGCTTACAGTCTAAGTGGTAAGTAGGTATCCGGAAAGGAGAGTTGGAGCACAGCTAAACGAAATAAATTTGCTAGAGAGTGTGTCCCAAAAGTTAGAGGTTTATTATTCGTCAGTTTTTTGTGAACACCTTGAGAAAGAGCGGAAGCTCGAAACATGTCGGTGGGGGCCTGAGGGCTCATTTTTTTCTTGTTAATGTACTGACGAATAATAAACCTCTAACTTTTGGGACACACTCTCTAGCAAATTTATTTCGTTTAGCTGTGCTCCAACTCTCCTTTCCGGATACCTGCCTCTGCTATGGAGTACCGGATGCACGCACCAATGAAGGTTAATCCCGGGAGGACCATCTGCTACAAGTGAGTTTATTTACTCAATCTTACACCGTTTTTCCTAATCAATGATTTGGCTGGACACTAGCTAGTGTGAGTATTTACCTATCTGGGTTATACTCTTCCGGTTTATTGATAACTAGTGGAATCAGGTGTTTATGCTATAGGTGGTCACCATTTATATGTGGGATACTTCAAGGATACAACCAATACAACATACAATTGAAGTTGCTGAGTCTACGTTTTAGAGCACCACACAGCCTGGCTTTTCTACTAAGTGGTAAGTAGGGAACACGTACAGAGACAGTAGGAGGGTGGGTGTGTCTGCAGGGGGCCAAGGTCAGTACATGAGGTGTACAGTATCAGTCACGGAGCTACTGTACCCATACGCTGCGTTACAGAGGGGTGTTTTAGGAAAGGTCCTAAAGGTGGAGAGAGAGGGGGTGTGGGGCAGTGAGTGAGAGAGGTTTTAGGTGGGAGAGGGTTTTAGATGCATTTAGAAGACATTCCTAGCAGAACGCAAGAGTCGGGCAGGTGTATAGTGAGAGATTAGGGTGAGATGTAAGGAGGGCTGAGGAGGGTATAGTGAGATATTAGGGTGAGATGTACAGTAGGGAGGGGCAGAGGAGGGTATAGTGAGATATTAGGGTGAGATGTAAGGAGGGGCAGAGCAGTGTATAGTGAGATATTAGTGTGAGATGTGATGGGCAGAGGAGGGTATAGTGAGATATTAGGGTGAGATGTAAGAAGGGACAGGGTATAGTGAGATATTAGGATGAGATGTAAGAAGGGGCAGAGGAGAGTATAGTGAGATATTAGGGTGAGATGTAAGGAGGGGCAGAGGAGGGTATAGTGAGATATTAGGGTGAGATGTAAGAAGGGACAGGGTATAGTGAGATATTAGGGTGAGATGTAAGAAGGGGCAGAGGGGTGTGTAGTGAGATATTAGGGTGAGATGTAATGAGGGGCAGAGGAGGGTTTAGTGAGATATTTGGGGGAGATATAAGGAGGGGCAGAGGAGGGTATAGTGAGATATTAGGGTGAGATGTAAGGAGGGGCAGAGGAGGGTATAGTGAGATATTAGGGTGAGATGTGAGGAGGGTATAGTGAGATATTAGGATGAGATGTAAGGAGGGGCAGAGGAGGGTATAGTGAGATGTAAGGAGGGGCAGAGGAAGGTATAGTGAGATATTAGGGTGAGATGTGAGGAGGGTATAGTGAGATATTAGGGTGAGATATTAGGATGAGATGTAAGGAGGGGCAGAGGAGGGTATAGTGAGATGTAAGGAGGGGCAGAGGAAGGTATAGTGAGATATTAGGGTGAGATGTAAGGAGGGGCAGAGGAGAGTATAGTGAGATATTAGGGTGAGATGTAAGAAGGGACAGGGTATAGTGAGATATTAGGGTGAGATGTAAGAAGCGGCAGAGGGGTGTGTAGTGAGATATTAGGGTGAGATGTAAGGAGGGGCAGAGGAAGGTATAGTGAGATATTAGGGTGAGATGTAAGGAGGGGCAGAGGAGAGTATAGTGAGATATTAGGGTGAGATGTAAGAAGGGACAGGGTATAGTGAGATATTAGGGTGAGATGTAAGGAGGGACAGAGGAGGGTATAGTGAGATATTAGGATGAGATGTAAGGAGGGTATAGTGAGATATTGGGGTGAGATATAAGGAGGGGCAGAGGAGGGTGTAGTGAGATAGGGTGAGATATAAGGAGGGGCAGAGGAGGGTATAGTGAGATATTAGGGTGAGATATAAGGAGGGGCAGAGGAGGGTACAGTGAGAGAGGGTGAGATGTAAGGAGGGGCAGAGGAGGGTATAATGAGAGATTAGGGTGAGATATAAGGAGGGGCAGAGGAGGGTATAATGAGATATTATGGTGAGATGAAAGGAGGGGCAGAGGAGAGTATAGTGAGATATTAGGGTGAGATGTAAGGAGGGACAGAGGAGGGTATAGTGAGATATTGGGGTGAGATGTAAGGAGGTTATAGTGAGATTAGGGTGAGATGTAAGGAGGGGCAGAGGAGGGTGTAGTGAGATATTAGGGTGAGATGTAAGGAGGGGCAGAGGAGGGTATAGTGAGATATTAGGGTGAGATGTAAGGAGGGGCAGAGGAGGGTATAGTGAGATATTAGGGTGAGATGTAAGGAGGGGCAGAGGAGGGTGTAGTGAGATATTAGGGTGAGATGTAAGGAGGGGCAGAGGAGGGTGTAGTGAGATATTAGGGTGAGATGACTTTCTTTTTCCCAGCTTTGAGGACTATTGTATTCTCTCCCCCCCCCCCCCAGCCCCCCCTTCGTGTGGGGTTACCAACTTGCTGAAGTTAACATCTACGATCTGATTAGGAGACTGAGCATTTTTTAGTGTAACTTTTGTGTCTTGACGTATAGGAAACCATTAATAATAGTGATAACTTCTATGATCATTTTGATGATCCCCTCCCAAAAAAAGCACGTCCTAGGGGTTGCTCCTCTATTCATACTCCTCGTCGGATCACGGATTATGGATTTTTGGTTCAAAATTGTCAATCCGCCCGGCGGATCTGTCTAGTGATAGAAAAAAAAAAAATCCGGAAAATACAAATCGTCGTTTTTGAGATTGATCCACGGAAATCTGCCGGAAGAAAGGCGCCGCCCGATCCAAATCCGGTTTCAGTGAATCAACCCAAAGGCTGCCGTGGTTTCTGAATTTGTTGCGGGTGAAAGATTGTGCGCTATTTTAAGAACGACAGAAGAACGGACATTTACAATGACATTTTCAGTCAATTGCATGTGCGTAGGTATCCTCTTATTTCTATAGCGCCCACCATGGACGCAGCGCTGTACAGCGTTACAATAGAAGGGAAATAATGTACATTATCAACTATGGGTATAAGAGCGCAACAGGCAAATGACAACACAAGGCTGGTCCTGTCCCAAAGAGCTAGCACTCTAAGGGGCCTATTCACTAAACTTCGATAAGTGCATTAATGCACTATAAGTGCCCTTTTAGTGCGATATTGCATGTGTAGCTATTCACAAAGCTTCGATAACAGGGCAATATCGCACTAAAACGGCTTTTTATAGTACACTTTAGTTATAACAGGTAGTGCGAGAAGCCAAAAAATGCCCCAAATCACATTTTTTGGCCAGGAACTGCTCTTCACCAAACTCCGATATGCAGATAGTACTATAAAAACTTGCATCTTTTCTCGCCAGCTAAAGGGTGGCGAGGTCGGAATTGCAATTGGCAATTCAAGGAGTTTCTTTTATTTTTATTGCATAGGATTGATACCGGGGGTCTCTGGGATTATCAGGGGGTCCCCGGGGGCCTCCGGAGATGACCCACATACATTTCAGCTCCGGAGACCCCCGTATCTAACACTCTGTTATTAAAATGTACATTAGAACTGCACAATTGCCTGTAAGAGCTGTGCAGGGAGAGGCAGCTCTCTCTGTGCAGGGAGATCGCCTGTAAGAGCTGTGCAGGGAGAGACAGCTCTCTCTGTGCAGGGAGATCGCCTGTAAGAGCTGTGCAGGAAGAGACAGCTCTCTGTGCAGGGAGATCGCCTGTAAGAGCTGTGCAGGAAGAGACAGCTCTCTGTGCAGGGAGATCGCCTGTAAGAGCTGTGCAGGGAGATGCAGCTCTCTCTGCAGGGAGATCGCCTGTAAGAACTGTGCAGGGAGAGGCAGCTCTCTCTGTGCAGGGAGATCGCCTGTAAGAGCTGTGCAGGAAGAGACAGCTCTCTCTGTGCAGGGAGATCGCCTGTAAGAGCTGTGCAGGGAGAGGCAGCTCTCTCTGTGCAGGGAGATCGCCTGTAAGAGCTGTGCAGGGAGAGGCAGCTCTCTCTGTGCAGGGAGATCGCCTGTAAGAGCTGTGCAGGGAGATGCAGCTCTCTCTGTGCAGGGAGATCGCCTGTAAGAGCTGTGCAGGGAGATGCAGCTCTCTCTGTGCAGGGAGATCGCCTGTAAGAGCTGTGCAGGGAGATGCAGCTCTCTCTGTGCAGGGAGATCGCCTGTAAGAGCTGTGCAGGGAGATGCAGCTCTCTCTGTGCAGGGAGATCGCCTGTAAGAGCTGTGCAGGGAGATGCAGCTTCTCTCTGTGCAGGGAGATCGCCTGTAAGAGCTGTGCAGGGAGAGACAGCTCTCTCTGTGCAGGGAGATCGCCTGTAAGAGCTGTGCAGGAAGAGACAGCTCTCTGTGCAGGGAGATCGCCTGTGAGAGCTGTGCAGGGAGATGCAGCTCTCTCTGTGCAGGGAGATCTCCTGTAAGAGCTGTGCAAGGAGATGCAGCCCTCTCTGTGCAGGGAGATCGCCTATAAGAGCTGTGCAGGGAGATGCAGCTCTCTCTGCAGGGAGATCTCCTGTAAGAGCTGTGCAAGGAGATGCAGCCCTCTCTGTGCAGGGAGATCGCCTGTAAGAGCTGTGCAGGGAGATGCAGCTCTCTCTGTGCAGGGAGATCTCCTGTAAGAGCTGTGCAAGGAGATGCAGCCCTCTCTGTGCAGGGAGATCGCCTGTAAGAGCTGTGCAGGGAGATGCAGCTCTCTCTGTGCAGGGAGATCTCCTGTAAGAGCTGTGCAAGGAGATGCAGCCCTCTCTGTGCAGGGAGATCGCCTGTAAGAGCTGTGCAGGGAGATGCAGTTTCTCTGTGCAGGGAGGTGCTGCTCCTCCAGGCTGCAGTTTAAGCAAACACAAGTCGTGCGATACGTATTGGGGGGAAAAACCCAGATTAGTGCGATGTTGCATTTCTTTTCCGCACTATAAAAAACGTGTGATTTTTCTTAGTGAGTCCCGTTTTGACAAACAGCGCGGTAACAACTTATCGACGTTTAGTGAATAGGCCCCTAATTCCGATGCTTGTCCGGTATAAAATTGGAGGTAATCCCTATGTGTTCGGTATTACCATTATAACTTGACCGAGCCACTGATTGAACCACCAGGAGAAAGTATTTCACTTATTTTTTTAAATATATATATATATATTCAACATAAGATTGAAGCAGGGGGTCTCCGGGGTTGAACCCCACTAATTTCAGCTGCGGGGAAGCCCTCCTTCCCAAGATACAGACCTCCGAAGCGAGTGCCGGTATCCTGACAAAGCTTAAAGCTCCCGCGTCCCCGTGGGCCAGTAGGATGCAAAAACCTGATGATGTCACGGCTTCCTATTGGCTCGCAGGGCGTCGGAGCGTTGAAACTCCGCCATCACATGAACCCTGCTACCGGCACCCCCTTCGGAGGCCTGTATCTCGGGAAGCAGGGGGACCCCGGAGCTAAAATTAACGGGGTTCAGCTCCAGAGACCCCCCCTGCTCCAATCCTATGTTAAAAAGAAAAAAATCGCCCACTTGCGTTTGATGCTTTAAACCATCTTAATTCGGATTGGAGGATAGCATTTAAAGCTGCAGTTCGGTCTTTTTTTTTTTTTTAATTTATTTTTTTACTTCAGTAGTTTCACGTGGGCAATCTCTACTTACCTAAAGTACTGCATAGCTGCCGGTCAATCCGTTCTCCGTCTGTTGATCGGCAAAGTTTGGCGACATCTTTAAATATGGGGAATGTAAATCGTTGCTATAGGAACAAGCGTGCTTGTTAAAATAGAATACAGGAAAATTGGTCTTTCAAAGTTGTTGTTTTTTTAAAACGGAAAATGCTAAAAGTATTTTTTCTTACTACAGAACTGATTTATTAAAAAAAAAAAAAACACACATGCAGGATATTGCCTGAACTGCAGCTTTAACCGTCCATCCTTCTCATTCACGCGGTGGCTATTTTCCGGCACTTTTTCTAGTTTCACAATATCTATTTTGATGCTATTTTCTGTGAGCTAAAGTCTGCCCCCTAAACAGGCTCCTAATAACATCAACATGTATTTGTGTGTTCCATGGGGTTTGTGCATTCACTTTATGTGCAAATCTCTTTGTACCTTGGGCTTTGATAAACGACTCTGTACATGCGATGCCACAGCAGGGGGGGGCGACATTCGGCGAGTGAAATGTTTCTTCTGCTATAACAGACCATAAATACTTTCTCTTCCTTTTAAACCTGGGCATAAATATCAAGCTCTTAGCTTTCTCTGTCAGTTTATTAAAAAGCCGCGGGGGTATTTATTTATGGAAACCATAGCCTTGATTTCGGATTCAGATTGAAGGCGGACAGTGAACAAGGGCCGTGTCTAATTAATAAGGCAACGCCTGAACAACGCTCTGCGGGCTGCTGTGTTTGGGGGGGATTTGGGATTTAGGAAAAGGAATAAATATGTGAGAGTTTCATACATCCCATATATGTATTACTTAACTCCACAATAACGTGTAATGTCTCATATAACCGCTCCCTATACAGCCGCGGCCCCTTTAAACCTCCAACATCACCGTAAAAATTTGGGGATGTTTGCCGTTTCTCGCGGACTTGGCCGCGCGCCAGCCGCATCTCCTGTTAAGCGCTAATGGCACTTAACATTGAAAGCGCCCGCGGTGCCAAAAATGTACGAAAACGGCCCGCATCTGCCCGCGATTTTAACTCCTATTACCCCATATAACCCCTCCCTATAACTCCTCCTATAACCCCATATAACCCCTCCCTATAACTCCTCCTATTGCTCCATATAACCGCTCTCTATAACTCGTCCTATTGCCCCATACAACTGCTCCCTATAACACCTCCTATTACCCAAAATAACCACTCCCTCTAACTCCTCCTATTACCCCATATAACTCCTCCCTATAACTCCTCCTATTGCCCCATATAACCTTTCTGTCCAACTCCCCCTATTGCCCCATATAACCTCTGTCCAACTCCCCCTATTGCCCCATATAACCGCGTCATATAAAAAAATTAATAAAAATACTTATACTTGAATTGTTTGAATAACGGAGTCAATCAATGATATTTAAACCATTAAACACATCCCTATCATTAGGTCACTTTGCCCCTATGTGGGACTGACCCTTTAACCCATTAAACACGTCCCTGTCATTAGGTCACTTTGCCCCTACGTGGGACTGACTTTTGAACCCATTAAACACATCCCTGTCATTAGGTCACTTGTCCCCTACGTGGGACTGACCCTTTAACCCATTAAACACGTCCCTGTCATTAGGTCATTTTGCTCCTACGTGGGACTGACCCTTTAACCCATTAAACACGTCCCTGTCATTAGGTCACTTTGCCCCTACATGGGACTGACCCTTTAGCCCATTAAACATGTCCCTGTCATTAGGTCACTTTGCTCCTACGTGGGACTGACCCTTTAACCCATTAAACACGTCTCTGTTATTAGGTCACTTTGCCCCTACGTGGGATTGACCCTTTAACCCATTAAACACATCCCTGTCATTAGGTCACTTGTCCCCTACATGGGACTGACCCTTTAACCCATTAAACACATCCCTGTCATTAGGTCACTTTGCTCCTACATGGGACTGACCCTTTGACCCATTAAACACGCCCCTGTCATTAGGTCACTTTGCCCCTACGTGGGACTGACCCTTTAACCCATTAAACACGTCCCTGTCATTAGGTCACTTTGCTCCTACATGGGACTGACCCTTTAACCCATTAAACACATCCCTGTCATTAGGTCACTTGTCCCCTACATGGGACTGACTCTTTAACCCATTAAACACATCCCTGTCATTAGGTCACTTTGCTCCTACATGGGACTGACCCTTTGACCCATTAAACACGTCCCTGTCATTAGGTCACTTTGCTCCTACATGGGACTGACCCTTTAACCCATTAAACACGTCCCTGTCATTAGGTCACTTTGCTCCTACATGGGACTGACCCTTTAACCCATTAAACACGCCCCTGTCATTAGGTCACTTTGCCCCTACGTGGGACTGACCCTTTAACCCATTAAACACGTCCCTGTCATTAGGTCACTTTGCCCCTACGTGGGACTGACCCTTTAACCCGCAGCTTATAGAATTTGCTGACAGCGTACAGAATATAAGACATTCATGGTGCCCAAGGACAGTTTCAGTAGAGGTTTCCCAAACGGCAGGTTCCCCGTGTCTGAGAGAGGCGGCCGGAGACTGTGGGTGACTGGGACTCCTTCTCTCCACACTTACTCCCAGCGTTAGGTAATAACGCAGGAGACACATCAAAGTCCAGGTTACACATGTGTTAGATAAAGATCTGTGGCCGGCAGCTGCTACCGCGTGTTCCACACCCAGTGACGAGCCCCACGGGCACATCTGGGGCACATCTTAGACACCCTCCTAGCGGGAAGGCGGGGGTGGGGGGGGCAGTTACAACCTGGGAACATCTTCATTAGTGAATATAATGTTACCCATGTACTCTTCCTATGCACAGTGTGAGGATTTGAAGCTGCAAACCACCTTATCTAACCTCCATTTTTTTTATTGTTACAGGGTTGGAACGGGCTGGTCCTCTAGAACCGAACCGCACTATTTTCAACTCTGGGGGCTCCTTCGTTTTCGAGATAGTGACAAAGTTGCAGGTAATCTCTTTCTGGTTTATAAGGGGGTTGAAATAGCTGTCCAATAGGAAGCCAGCTTCTTATTGGCAAGAGATTGGGCAGCCATTTTGTTTCTCCAACAGGTAATTATAATTTGATAAGTACGTTGGAAACCAAGAGAGTGGGGGGCTCCCTGGATTTGAAAATAGAGGAGTTTGGTTCAGGGTCCCTGTGACAGGGTGAATGAACGTCACCAGCCAAAATAGCTGGTGACGTTCATTCACCCTGTCACAGGGACCCTGAACCAAACGCCTCTATTTTAAAATCCAGGGAGCCCCCCACTCTCTTGGTTTCCAACATACTTATCAAGTTAAAATTACCCGTTGGAGAAACAAAATGGCTGCCCAATCTCTTGCCAATAAGAAGCTGGCAAACCTATCTTTAGGCTTGCAGTGCAGCAGTGACGAGGTTAAGTTTCAGGTGAGAAGGGCTGCTTAATTAGTCTGACCCCAGCTGCATAATCAAGGTGTTTTAAAACCCCCAGGCTGTACACACATGCAGGCTAGCTGGTCAGGAGACAGGACTGAACTACTGAAGAGATTACTGCTATAAGGTCTGTTTTCAAAGTGCATGTGTGATGAACTGTCTGTGTCCTGCATGCTGAAGAGAAGCTGCCTTGTTTCCTATGCTGAAGAGAAGCTATTTTGTTTTTGTATGCTGAAGAGAAGCTATTTTGTTTTTGTGTGCTGTATGTTTTTAAGGCTCAATAAATAAGCCTTATCAAGAGAACCCGCGTGTGTGGTTGCATGTACCCTGAACATATGGTGTCAGAAGTGCCGGGATTTTGAGAGGCCCCTGCAGTTAAAGGGCCACACACACACAAAAATGAGAAAAATGGAAGAATTTTTAAAAGAGTTTCTGTGCGAGCAGACCAGACAGCAGGGACTGTTAATGCAGGAACAGGCCCAACTACAGGCAAAGAGAGATGAAAGACTATGGCAGCAGCAAACCCAGCTCCTAACCCAGCAGCAGGCAGCACAGGAGGAGCGGATGGCCAAGCTGCTGACCCAATTCTAGGGGTCTGCCAGTCCAGAACTTGCGAACAAACCCCCGGTCCTCCTGAGGAAAATGGCTCCGAATGAGGATCCAGAGGCTTTTCTACTGACGTTTGAAAGGGTTGCCGAAGCTCAGGGCTGGTCTGCAGATCGCTGGGCAACTGCTTTGGCCCCACTACTCATAGGAGAAGCCCAGGCCTCATATCAGGGCCTCCCAGCAGATCAGGCAATGGACTACCAACAAGTAAAAGTCGCTATACTGGATCGCTTAGGTCTGACCCCAGAGACCTACCGGCAGCAGTTCCGGAACATGAAGTACACCGCTAAGATGAGACCCTGGGTCCTCGCACAGCGGTTATTGGGCTTGTGTACTCGCTGGATGCAACCCGAGGAGCGCACTAAGGAGGCAATTCTGGAGCAAGTTGTTTTGGAACAATTCCTACAGATAATAACCCCTTCCGCACGCTCGTGGGTAAAACGCCATGCTACTGAAACCCTAGCTTTGGCGGTCCGTCTCGTTGAGAACTTCCTTGGGGCCAAGGATCAGGCGAGTGCCCTGGACCCGACGGATCTAACTGCACCAGCACTTGCGGACACCCAAAGAGGGAGATTGGAACAACGGGGAAACTACGGCCCCTCCATACTCAACCGCCAAGTGCCACGAAAGGAGCAGTCCTTCCAACAAGGAAGAAGTCAAAACGCCAGGCACCACCGAGACCCTCATCCCCTTCCTGATGTCGGCTTGTCGCCAAATGAGAGGGATTTCCGAGGACGTCGCCCACAGGACCCACCAGATGCCTGGTCTCCAGTATCCGGTCCAGCGGAGCTTTATCCGCGGCACCCACCTGCGAGGGAACCCTCTCCATGTTCCGCCTGCGGAGAACAAGGCCACCGACATGTGGACTTTCCACAGATGGACTGTTCCTTTAGCAGGACCGTCGACTCGGCCTTCACTGGAGAAAATTACAAGCCCTGGCTACTTCCAGCCCAGGCTGGGGGTAAAACCGTCCAGGCCCTTGTAGATTCGGGCTCTAATAAAACTCTGGTCCTCCAGGAACTGTTACCGCCTAACGTGTGTTCTTTTGACTCCCCATGGAGTATAGAATGTATACACGGCGATGTAAAACTATATCGGAAGGCCAAAATCCGGCTACAGGTAAAAGGTCAAGAGGCCTACCTCGAAGTAGGAGTCGCTCCTTGGCTCCCTGCCCCCGTTGTGCTCGGCCGGGACTGGCCTTTCTTTTCGGACCTAATGGCTCCAGTCTCTCCCGCGGAGCCTTATTCTATGGCTCAGGAGAACCCTGGTAAACTATTCCCCTTCTCGGCAGACCTTTTCCCAGTAGACACCGGGTTCAAAAGACTTGGAAGCAAAGACGCTCTGACAAACAGGACTGGTTGCAGAAATCTGGATCTCAAGGTGACCATTCTAGTAGCCAGAAGTCACTTTTCTAAGACCATCCCAGAAGATGGCTGGGGATGGCCAGCGGGAGGGGGATATGGGCCCTGGAGATTTATCAGACATATACCTCCCTGATTTTTGCCAAAGGCAAAGGGAAGACCCAGTCCTTGCTAGACAGTATGATAAAGTGGTAAAAATTGATGAGCAGATATTGAATGCACAGGGGGTGATAGTATTCCCCCATTTTGAATTATCAAATGATATCCTGTATAGGATGAATAGGCAGACACAAACAGGGGAGGTCACCAGACAGATATTGGTTCCCAAGGCATTTGTTAAATCTGTGTTCACTTTAGCCCATACTGTCCCTTGGGGTGGTCACCTGGGCAGGGATAAAACATTGGACCGTATTTCGTCCCGATTCTATTGGCCAGGGATGCATAGTGATATTGCTAAGTTATGTGCGGCATGTCCGGAGTGCCAGCTAACTAGTCCGAAGGGACAAAAACTAGCCCCTTTGGTTCGTCTACCCTTGGTGTCAATTCCCTTTGAGAGGATTGGGGTAGACTTGGTAGGACCTCTAGAATCTTCTGCGAAAGGACACAGCAACGGCGAAGCAAGTAGCCAACAAGTTGTTGGAGCTATTCTCACGGGTTGGACTTCCCCAGGTTATGTTGACAGACCAAGGTACAAATCTTATGGCTAAACTGATGCAAGATGTCTTAAAATTACTACAGTAGAGGTCAAGTCTGTTCGGACATCGGTCTACCATCCACAGACTGACGGATTGGTGGAAAGATTTAACCGAACCCTAAAAGGGATGCTGAGAAAATTTGTAGATTCAGAGAAGAGAGCCTGGGATGAACTTCTCCCTTTTCTGTTGTTTGCAGTGCGGGAAGTTCCCCAGGCCTCCACGGGATTCTCTCCATTTGAACTGCTCTATGTCCGCCAACCCCGGGGTATCCTAGACCTCCTAAAGGAGTCCTGGGAGGAACAGCGGTTCCCTTCTAAGAATACCCTGCAATATGTACTAGACCTTAGGAAGTGTCTAGATCTAGTCGGCCATTTTGCTAGGGAGAATCTTAGATTAGCCCAGGACAGTCAGAAGAGACATTACAATCAAAATGCTCGTATTAGAGTGTTTCACCCAGGAGATCAGATGATGTTATTGTTACCCAGTTGCGAGAGTAAACTCCTGGCCAAATGGCAGGGCCCATTCGAAGTACTCCGCTGCACGGGTGATGTGGATTACGAGATCGCTCAACCAGGGTCCAGGAAGGGTAAACAAATTTACCATGTGAACTTGCTGAAACCCTGGAAGATGCAGCAGTCTCTATTCATCCACCCGGTGGAGGAGGAAACGGACCTGGGACCGCAGCCCTCACGGGAGAACATCGTGAGTGACGATAAAATCCCAATGGGTAGACCAGTGGTTCCCAAACTTTTTCGGTTCAAGGCTCCCCAAGGCGATCAGGATTTTTCCGTGGCGCCCAAAGTAAAAACAAAGGTATATATACATACCTAACAGTTGCAGTGCGCAGTTGGTGTCTCTCTCAGACACTAACACTCTCTCTCTCTCTGACCTCACTCTCTCTCTCAGACCTCTCTCTCTCTCTCTCTCTCTCTCTCTCTCTCTCTCTCTCTCTCTCTCTCTCTCAGACCTCACTCTCTCTCTCAGACCTCACTCTCTCTCTCAGACCTCACTCTCTCTCTCTCTCTCAGACCTCTCTCTCTCTCTCTCTCTCTCTCAGACCTCTCTCAGACACCTCTCTCTCAGACCTCTCTCTCTCTCAGACCTCTCTCTCTCTCAGACCTCTCTCTCTCAGACCTCTCTCTCTCTCTCAGACCTCTCTCTCTCTCTCAGACCTCTCTCTCTCAGACCTCTCTCTCTCAGACCTCTCTCTCACTCTCTCAGACCTCTCTCTCTCTCAGACCTCTCTCTCTCTCTCTCTCTCTCTCTCTCTCTCAGACCTCTCTCTCTCTCTCTCAGACCTCTCTCTCTCTCTCAGACCTCTCTCTCTCTCTCTCTCGGACCCCTCTCTCTCTCTCTCTCTCTCTCTCTCTCTCTCTCTCTCTCAGACCTCTCTCTCTCACTCTCTCAGACCTCTCTCTCTCACTCTCTCAGACTTCACTCTCTCAATCTCTCTGACCTCACTCTCTCACACTCTCTGACCTCACTCTCTCACTCTCTCTGACCTCACTCTCTCACTCTCTCTGACCTCACTCTCTCTGACCTCACTCTCTCTGACCTCACTCTCTCTGACCTCACTCTCACCTCACTCTCTCAGACCTCACTCTCTCTGACCTCACTCTCTCTCTGTCAGACACAGACAGACGGACACTCTCTCTCACAGACAGACGGACACTCTCTCTCACAGACAGATGGACACTCTCTCACAGACAGACGGACACTCTCACAGACAGACGGACAATCTCTCTCACAGACAGACGGACACTATCTCTCACAGACAGACGGACACTCTCACAGACAGACAGACACTCTCTCTCACAGACAGGCAGACACTCTCTCTCACAGACGGACACTATCTCTCACAGACAGACAGACACTCTCTCTCACAGACAGGCAGACACTCTCTCTCACAGACAGACACTCTCTCTCACAGACAGACAGACACTCTCTTTCACAGACAGACAGACACTCTCTCTCTCTCAGGCACACACTCTCTCTCTCTCAGGCACACTCTCTCACTCTCTCAGTCACACTCTCTCTCTCACTCTCTCAGTCACACTCTCTCTCACTCTCTCAGACACACTCTCTCTCATTCTCTCAGACACACTCTCACTCTCTCAGACACACTCTCTCTCTCACTCTCTCAGACACACTCTCTCTCACTCTCTCAGA
>NC_134497.1:20008081-20011223 GCF_040206685.1 Ascaphus truei
TTAAAACCCCCAGGCTGTACACACATGCAGGCTAGCTGGTCAGGAGACATGACTGAACTACTGAAGAGATTACTGCTATAAGGTCTGTTTTCAAAGTGCATGTGTGATGAACTGTCTGTGTCCTGCATGCTGAAGAGAAGCTGCCTTGTTTCCTATGCTGAAGAGAAACTATTTTGTCTTTGTATGCTGAAGAGAAGCTATTTTGTTTTTGTGTGCTGTATGTTTTTAAGGCTCAATAAATAAGCCTTATCAAGAGAACCCGCGTGTGTGGTTGCATGTACCCTGCAACAGTCCCCCTGGGTTTACACTTTGTAGGAACATGGGGGCCAAGCAAACACTATTTTTCTCTATCTCTCGTTATATATTTGTAGACCCTTTTGTGAGTTCAGGGAGGACATTTCTGCTTTCAAACATTACGTGAACACCCTACCACTGCGCTACCTGTCACCGCTGTATACAAAAGACACTAGTAACCCCTATGGAAAACAATAGGGTTAGCCATCTACCTCCTTCCCCCTGTGGGCCTAACCACAATGCATCTGATCTCAGACGGGCTATTAGAGAGAGTTGGGGTTCCTTACAATGCATCTGATCTCAGACGCGCTATTAGAGAGGGTTGGGGTTCCTTACCATGCATCTGATCTCAGACGCGCTATTAGAGAGGGTTGGGGTCCCTTATAATGCATCTGATCTCTGACACGCTATACAAGGGTTGGCGTTTCCTTACAATGCATCTGATCTCAGACGCGCTATTAGAGAGGGTTGGGGTCCCTTATAATGCATCTGATCTCTGACACGCTATACAAGGGTTGGGGATCCTTACAATGCATCTGATCTCAGGCGTGCTATTAGAGAGGGTTGGGGTTCTGCAGAATTTCACAATATAATTACAGGCATACAGTACCCCGCATTAACGTACGCAAAGGGTCCAGAGCATGTATGTAAAGCGAAAATGTACTTAAAGTGAAGCACTACCTTTTCCCCACTTATGGATGCATGTACTGTACTGCAATCGTCATATACGTGCATAACTGATGTAATAACGCATGTGCAACAGGCTCTGCAGTCTCCCCGCATGCGCACAGCTTCGGTACAGATAGGGAGCCGGTACTGCTGTTCAGGACGTGCTGACAGGCGCATGCGCGAGCTGCCGTTTGCCTATTGGGCGACATGTCCTTACTCGCGAGTGTACTTAAAGTGAGTGTCCTTAAACCGGGGTATGCCTGTATAGTGTTCCTTAACCAGAAGAAGGTTTGTAAACACTGCTCTGAGCCAGGGCATGTTTCTCATTATTGTCCCTGGTTTCCCTGGAATGTTATATGCAATCAGCGTTGGTAAAAGTAATCCTTTTACGGGCTCTTTAGCTGCTTCGTAAGGTCATTGTGAGAGAGTTCCTCTTACAGGAGTTATAGGGAGGGCGTATATGGGGTAATAGGAGGAGTTATAGGGAGGGGTTATATGGGCTAATAGGAGGAGTTATAGGGAGCGGTTATATGGGGTAATAGGAGTTATAGGGAGCGTTATATGGGGTAATGGGAGGAGTTATAGGGAGCGGTTATATGGGGTAATAGGAGGAGTTATAGGGAGCGTTATATGGGGTAATAGGAGGAGTTATAAGGAGCGTTATATGGATTAATAGGAGGAGTTATAGGGAGCGGTTATATGGGGTAATAGGGGGAGTTATAAGGAGCAGTTATATGGGGTAATAGGAGGAGTTATAGGGAGAGGTTATATGGGGTAATAGGACCATTTATAGGGATATTATACACATATAATTGAATGCAATGTTTTTCCTTTAAGAATTCACTTACATTGTAAGATTAAAGTTCTCGCTCTTCTTATCAATCTGTCCCTTATTTATTAATATTATTTTCGGACAGTGTGCGCAGAGCTGCGCAGAGAATGTTTCCGGCTCTTCCCAATGGTCAGTGGAAACGGGGTTTCGAAGCAGGCTCGCCCCCTTTAATGGCCGTGACATTACAGCCGAGGCTCCTGCGGTTGGATTTTGTTAGGGCGATATCAGTGACGGGTAAGGGGAGAAGATGATGAGCTATATAAAAAAAATAGGTTCTTACACGTTCATGTAGATCAGCGATTCCCAACGAGCGTGAGGCGTCTCCGAGGGGATCTCCCCCTAATAATCAGTACTGGGGGTTCCCAGGCAGTATAGCGGGGTCCTGAGCCCAGATGGGGGCTGCGCACTTAGTGAGACCCCAAACTGCACCTTAGTGTGGGGGTCACTTACAGCAGGAGCTTCCCACAATGCTTTGCACCCGCAGCAGCAAGGGTTTGTGGGGCGTGACTTTGGAATCTCCCGCAGTGAGTGACAGCGATACCCCCCATGCTGCCTGCACACACTGAGGGGCAGCTTGGGGGGATTATTAAGCGTGTGTTCCCCCCCGCGAGCTCAGGACACCACACTGCCTGGGATCGCTCACACAGTCTGTTAGCGACAGTCTGAGGGGTCGCTGATAAGATTTACTTATTAAGGATTCGGGGGGCTGATATTTTCTAGCAGGGGGGAGCACAGGGTAATAAGGGGGGGGGGACGCGGCTGTAGACATTAGCACACTGAACTTCGCATGTGCGCATGTTCTGAAATACACGCCCCCCAATACATGTCATTCCCCTGCTGTACTTATTTAGAAGACATATGTTTGCTTGTACAGATCCTACAACATTAAGATCATGTTGAAAAGCCAACGTTAAAAGGTTTCCCATATTGTCCATGCGCTTTGTAATGTCTTAGCAACATTTGAAGCTGTGTTTAAACCCCCCTAGGGGGAAAAAAAAAACTTCTTTTAGTGTGGGGTTTTTTTTTTTTTTTTTTACGTTTCTAAGCGGATTCTGTTTTTTATGGACTTTTTTTTAGGGCTTTCATATGTGACCTGAGATTTATAAGCACTGGAGGGAAGGGAACTGAAACGGGGAAACACTTGAGCGCTGATAACGGGAAGGCGTAGAGAGCGGTGTGGGAAGACATGTGGGATATATCTTTGTTTTCACTGGGCCATTCTCTGCCGCAAAGATATATAATTGGGAGCAGGATACTCTCTCCCTGCCCCGGAGGCAGCAGGAATAGGACTGGGATATGTCAGAGGTCTGGAATTCGGTTTCGGCTGTTCCTTGTCGAAGTCGCATC
>NC_134497.1:20011423-20130785 GCF_040206685.1 Ascaphus truei
GTCTCACTCATTGGAAGGCAGTCTCACTCATTGATGGTAGTCACTATACTATAAAGCATAGCCAAGGCCTCTGGACATGTGGGGTGGGAAACCCTTTGTGCAGCCGCGTATCCGGAGAACTGGCTATTTGTGGGACTGGAGGGGGAGGAGAGGTGCATGGGACAAAAGGAGAGGGGCTGGGGGGGAGGTTGGCCCTGGGGGTCATCCACTCAAAAAGCGGAACATTTGGCCATTCCCCCAGACATCGCGTCGCCCAGCGGGGGATATCCTGCCGGCCGGGGAAGCCGTTGCCCAGCCCCCGCTGGTAGGCGCTGCTCCCATTGGCCCAATGGTATTTCCCTCCATAGTCCTTTAACTCTCTCAGCCCGCCTTCATCCCTGATTTTGCCAATGCAGACGAGCCCCTGTGTCCTGATTGGTTGCTGAGCAGCATCCGCGCTGTGATTGGTCGCCAGCCCCTCTCTCATGATTTCCTATGGCAGCGGGGACTCTATCTAAGGGGAACCCGATCAGCGCTCCGGGTCTCAGTCTGATCCTGACAGGGAGGGGAACTAAGCGGTGCGCTCCGTGGCTGTGCCAGGGACTCCTGAGAGCGAGGCTGGGAGCTGATCCGAGCGGGAGATGTAATAGTGCCTCTGTGCTGTGGGGTGTGAGTCGCCGGAGACACCGGAGAGCGAGGCTGGGAGCTGATCCGAGCGGGAGATGTAATAGTGCCTCTGTGCTGTGGGGTGTGAGTCGCCGGAGAGCGAGGCTGGGAGCCGATCCGAGCGGGAGATGTAATAGTGCCTCTGTGCTGCGGGGTGTGAGTTACCGGAGAGCGAGGCTGGGAGCAGATCCGAGCGGGAGATGTAATAGTGCCTCTGTGCTGCGGGGTGTGAGTCGCCGGAGAGGCCATTAACTTATAGAGGGATTTGCTGTAAAAATCCTTTATTAATAATGTACATATAAAAATTGCACATATAGACACCCCAGCAAAATGCATACATAAATCCCCAAATAATAGACAATGAAAGAAGAAAAATGACAGAATTGAAACATACAATAAATTAAATGTAAAAGACACACAGACATTTATTGTTAAACAATAGTGCTAATATCAATATTCCCATTTAAAACATTGGGGAATAAACTATTCAGTTTAAAAAATCCAGTAAGTTTCTTGTTTGCAGAACAACTTTAATTTGTTCTCTCCTTAAACTGATGGGCGATTGTGTTCTAAACCTGGCGGTTTTAGGCTCTCTGGACTCTTGTTTTGACAAATAGCCAAATGTTTTTGAACATCGAGTCTTCATTCCATTTTTTTTTTATTCCGTCCGTGTTCCGGTGTACGAGGGCTGTGTCGTGTCACCTATATATTGATGGCCACATTTTGCAGCTCCACACACACACACACACACACACACACACACACACACACACACACACACACACACACACACACACACACACACACACACACCATAGATATTGTCAAACAATTGAGGAAGCCTTTGACCTGGAATAGTTCTTTATTAGAAAAAGATGCCAATTCCTTTTTGGTCTGCAAGAAATTACAAGTAATGGATCTGGTTCTATTGCACTTGTAATTCCCACGAGGTTTAACACTAAATAGGAAATCAGAACCTCCTGATCTCTGTGTTTATGTTTTGGAAACTGTTTGCGTTCCTATGCACAACACTTGGTACCTCTTCAGTATATTCACCTAAACCAGGTTTGCCTCTCTGGGATATTTGTAACTTTCCTTGCAGACAGCTCAACTTTGTAGCCACAGCAGTTTTGTTATTAAACTTCTTTTTTCTATTGATTTTGGATTCATTCTCTATCTGAGGCCCGTAATATACTATGTGCGGCCGTGCGCGCGCACGTGACGCACACCTTTTGTGTGTATGGTGGTCTGTGCTGCCGGGAGCAACAGGTTGTATCTTATACTATATTAGTGAAAGCACTGTATGCATGCCAGCCTGTCTGTCTGGATGTCCGGTGTCCCTAGGGGAAATCTCATTGGTCCGTTGGGCCGCCCGCCCCCGCACACCTCTCAGTGGCCTGAGGCGGAGTGACAGGCCAAACACACACACACACACACACACGGACCCGCGCGCACCTCCTCCTCTCCCCGGGTCTCCCGCTTTCCCACGCTTTTTCCTCCCCCCCCCGGCGCCGCTACAGTCAGCGGGGGAGCGGAGCGAGCGCCCGGAACACAGCGGGGGACTCTCACCTCCCCACGGCTCTCACCACCCATAGGCCACTCCCTCACCCGGCGATCACTCCCCCCCCCCGCTCACTCCCCCCCGCTCACCCGCTCCCTCTGCTCACCCCCCCCCCCCCGCTCACCCACTCCCTCCCCCGCTCACCCCCCCTCACAGAGCACGCGGCTCTCCCCTCACCCGGCGCCCCCCCCCCACACACAGAGCACGCGGCTCTTCCCTCACCCGGCGCTCCCCCCCACACACAGAGCACGCGGCTCTTCCCTCACCCGGTGCTCCCCCCCCACACACAGAGCACGTGGCTCTCCCCTCACCCGGCGCTCCCCCCCACACACAGAGCATGTGGCTCTTTCCTCACCCGGTGCTCCCCCCCCCACACACAGAGCACGCGGCTCTCCCCTCACCCGGCGCTCCCCCCCCACACACAGAGCACGCGGCTCTCCCCTCACCCGGCGCTCCCCCCCCCACACACAGAGCACGCGGCTCTCCCCTCACCCGGTCTCCCCCCGCACACAGAGCACATGGCTCTCCCCTCACCTGGCGCTCCCCCCCCTTACCCGGCGCTCCCCCCCCTCACACAGGCCGCTCCTCCGACTGTCTCCGCCTCTCCTCCGGCTGTCTCCGCCTCTCCCCGCGGGAGGCGCAGCACCTCCTCACCGGAGCGTCTGATCCTCGCCGCGGAGGAGCCTGAGGTGGAGGAGGAGGGCGGCCGGGACCCAAAGGAACAGAAGCGCGGCCGTGTGCAAGGTGAGTAAACGCAGGGGAATGGGTTATTTAACGCGTCCCTGACTCACCCCCTGCCCTTTTCCCCCCCTGCCCTTCCTCCCCCTGCCCTTTGCCCCCCCTGCCCTCCCTCCCAATGCCCTTTGCCCCCTGCCCTCCCTCCTAATGCCCTTTGCCCCCCCTGCCCTCCCTCCTAATGCCCTTTGCCCCCCCTCCCAATGCCCTTTGCCCCCCCTGCCCTCCCTCCTAATGCCCTTTGCCCCCCCTGCCCTCCCTGCCCTTTGCCCCCTGCCCTCCCTCCCAATGCCACTTGCCCCCTGCCCTCCCTCCCAATGCCCCCCTCCTAATGCCCTTTGCCCTCCCTCCCCTGCCCTTTGCCCCCTGCCCTCCCTTCCTCCTTTGCCCCCTGCCCTCCCTCCCAATGCCCTTTGACCCCCCGCCCTCCCTCCCAATGCCCTTTGCCCCCCCTGCCCTTTGCCCCCGTGCTTTCCCTCCCCCTGCCCTTTGCCCCCCCTGCCCTCCCTCCCCCTGCCCTCCATCCCCCCCTCCCCCTGCCCTTTGCCCCCTGCCCTCCCTCCCAATGCCCTTTGCTCCCTGCCCTCCCTCCCCCTGAGCTTTTCCCCCTGCTCTCCCTCCCCCTGCCCTCCCTCTCCCTGCCCTTTGCCCCCTGCCCTCCCTCTGCCCTTTGCCCCCTGCCTTCCCTCCCCCTGCCCTTTGCCCCTTGCCCTCCCTCCCACTGCCCTTTGCCCTCCCTCCCCCTGCCCTTTGCCCCCTGCCCTCCCTCCCTCTGCCCCTTGTTCCCCTGCCCTTTGCCCCCCTGCCTTTGGCCTCTTGCCCCCCTCCCTGCCCTCTTGCCCCCCTCCCTCCCTTCTTGCCCCCTCCCTCCCTGCCCTCTTGCCCGCCTCCCTACCTGCCCTCTTGCCCCCCTCCCTCCCTGCCCTCTTCCCCCCCTCCCTCCCTGCCCCCCCTGCCCTTTGCCCCCTGCCCTCCCTCCCCCTGCCCTTTGCCCCTTGCCCTCCCTCCCCCTGGCCTTTGCCCCTTGCCCTCCCTCCCCCTGCCCTTTGCCCCCTGCCCTCCCTCCCTCTGCCCTTTGCCCCTTGCCCCCTGCCCTTTGCCCCCCTGCCCTTTGGCCTCTTGCCCCCCTCCCTGCCCTCTTGCCCCCTCCCTCCCTGCCCTCTTGCCCGCCTCCCTACCTGCCCTCTTGCCCCCCTCCCTCCCTGCCCTCTTGCCCCCCTCCCTCCCTGCCCCCCCTGCCCTTAGACCCCCCCGCCCCTCCCTGCCCTTTGGCCCCCCCTGCCCCTCCCTGCCCTTTGCCCCCCCCCCGCCCCTCCCTGCCCTTTGGCCCCCCCCGCCCCTCCCTGCCCTTTGGCCTCCCCGCCCCTCCCTGCCCATTGGCCTCTTGCCCCACTCCCTCCCTGCCCTCTTGCCCCCCTCCCTCCCTGCCCTCTTGCCCCCCTCCCTGCCCTCTTGCCCCCCCTGTCCTTTGCCCCCCTCCCTCCCTGCCCTCTTGCCCCCTCCCTCCCTTCCCTCTTGCCCCCCTCCCTCCCTGCCCTCTTGCCCCCCCTGCCCTTTGCCTGCCTCCCTCCCTACCCCCTCTCTCCCTGCCCCCTGCCCTCTTGCCCCCCTTCCCCCCTGCCCTCTTGCCCCTCCCTGCCCTTAGCCCCCCCTGCCCTTAGACCCCCCCGCCCCTCCCTTCCCTTAGACCCCCCACCCCTCCCTGCCCTTTGGCCCCCCACCCCTCCTTGCCCTTTGGCCCCCCCCGCCCCTCCCTGCCCTTTGGCCCCCTCCGCCCCTCCCTGCCCTTTGGCCCCCCCCACCCCTCCCTGCCCTTTGCCCCCCCCCACCCCTCCCTGCCCTTTGCCCCCCCCCCCACCCCTCACTGCCCTTTAGCCCCCCCGCCCCTCCCTGCCCTTTGGCCCTCCCTGCCCTTTGGCCCCCCCACCCCTCTTTGCCCTTTGGCCCCCCCCACCCCTCCCTGCCCTTTGGCCCCCCCGCCCCTCCCTGCCCTTTGGCCCCCCTCTGCCCCTCCCTGCCCTTTGACCCCCCCGCCCCTCCCTGCCCTTTGGCCCCCCGCCCCTCCCTGCCCTTTGGTTCCCCCCGCCCCTCCCTGCCCTTTGGCCCCCCCACCCCTCCCTGCCCTTTGGCCCCCCCACCCCTCCCTGCCCTTTGGCCTCCCCGCCCCTCCCTGCCCATTGGCCTCTTGCCCCCCTACCTCCCTGTCCTCTTGCCGCCCTCTTGCCCCCCCTGTCCTTTGCCCCCTCCCTCCCTGCCCTCTTGCCCCCTCCCTCCCTGCCCTCTTGCCCCCCCTGCCCTTTGCCCCCCTCCCTTCCTGCCCCCTTGCCCCCCTTCCCCCCTGCCCTTAGCCCCCCCACCCCTCCCTTCCCTTAGACCCCCCACCCCTCCCTGCCCTTTGGCCCCCCCGCCCCTCCTTGTCCTTTGGCCCCCCTGCCCCTCCCTGCCCTTTGGCCCCCCCCCCGCCCCTCCCTGCCCTTTGGCCCCCCCGCCCCTCCCTTCCCTTTGGCCACACCGCCCCTCCCTGCCCTTTGGCCCCCCCGCCCCTCCCTGCCCTTTGGCCTCCCCGCCCCTCCCTGCCCATTGGCCTCTTGCCCCCCTCCCTCCCCTCTTGCCCCCCTCTCGGCCCTCTTGCCCCCCTCCCTCCCTGCCCTCTTGCCCCCTCCCTCCCTGCCCTCTTGCCCCCCCTGCCCTTTGCCCCTCTCCCTGCCCCCCTCCCTCCCTGCCTCTGCCCTCCCTGCCCCCCTCCCTCCCTGCCCTTAGCCCCCCCCACCCTCCCTGCCCTTGGACCCCCCCGCCCCTCCCTGCCCTTTGGCCCCCCCGCCCCTCCCTGCCCTTTGGCACCCCCACCCCTCCCTGCCCTTTGCCCCCCCCGCCCCTCCCTGCCCTTTGGCACCCCCGCCCCTCCCTGCCCTTTGGCACCCCCGCCCCTCCCTGCCCTTTGGCACCCCCGCCCCTCCCTGCCCTTTGACCTCCCCGCCCTTCCACGCCCCTTGGCCCCCCCTCCCTCCCTTCCACTCCATGCCCCCTGCCCTTCCACGCCCGGGCAACGCCGGGTATATCAGCTAGTGTGTGTATATATGTGTGTGTGTATATGTGTAATTTATTACTTATTATTATTTTAAAAAGACACGGTGGTAAGAATAAAATATTTATTAACATTGTGAACACACACATACACGCACACACACACGCGCACACACACGCGCACACACACGCGCACACACACGCGCACACACACACACACACACACACCCCCACATACTGTTGCGGCAGACTTTATTCTAACAAATCACCGGTTTGTCCCTGGCTTGTTCCTGGAATGCCACGCTGTTTACCCGGAGCATGCCGCATTCCTTTTGCTTTCCCAGCCACGGGTCATGCCCGGCTGACGCGCGGTTGATGTGTATCACTTTATGAGGTGCCGGTATCCCTCTGCATTTAAAGGTCCCGATCACGTGACCGCGGCATGTAAACCAAGCAGAGGGATGTAAACCAAGCAGAGGGATACCGGCACCCCATAAAGGGGCCTGTATCTCGGGAAGCAGAGGGTCCCCGGACCTGAAACCAATGCGGTTCAGCTCCGGAGACCCCCTGCACATCTACACTATGAATAAAAATGTATTTTAAATAATTTTTTATATGCCGATGTTTGCGCAGAGAGAGCAGCGGATCTCTCTCTGCTGCAAACACATCTCGCCCCCGCCGGCCTATAGTATCATTGATGTGCATATACAGTACTGTATGTGTATGTTAGGGGTTATAGGGGACTGCTTCAAAGACAACAGCTCGCAAACGCCCCCATGAGTTTTTACACGGCATTGCAGTATTGTAGACAGCGGGATTAAAATGCTTAAATCACAGCCGCGAAAATAACGCAATACATCCCGGGCGAAAACAACACAAAACCGCACATCACCGGGATATTCTGAAATTCGCGGAGCTAGCCGAGTTAGAATAAAGTTGGTCGCCACTGTACATACACACATACATACATACATACATACACACACACATACACAGATATAGTGTACATACATTTCAACAGCGGTAGCAGCGCAAAATCTTTTCCCCATCTTCCCCCCTATCGTCCGGTTCCACGCTCACTGCCGTGCGCGCTGCACCATTATAGAAAGGCTGACTAACCACAGCCAACTATAACTGCCGCGCGCGCACGGCGCAACAAGCGCACCCTCTATAGAACAGCCCTTATGTAATTGCTTTGGGAGAGGAGTCTTCTATAAGGGTGGGCTTTTAACCTTTAACCAAATGCTTGTCTAAGTGTTCCAATTCTCTCCCATGTGGGGCTGAGCCTGCTGCTCTGTTATCAATAGTGAAACAACTATTGTTTTGTCTCAATTAGTGAGCGTTGTGTTTTTTTTAATACGGATTAAAGAACATCGAGTTTTTTCATTACTACATGGAGTGTACTCGCCTCAGTTTATCTGTTTAAACAATCTGTATGGATGTGGTTCATACTTTAGAAAAGTAGCTTTAACTCCAAAACCTTTTTCTCCCACGTCGTTCTCTCTTTTTTTTTTTAACCCTTTCACATTCAATATTTATTATCACATTACATGCACTATATATAGGTAGTTTGCAAATTATTATTAGCACAGACTATTACTTATTACTTATTACTTATTACTTAGTCACATTTATATCACACTTTTGTATTTTATACATACTTAATAGCACTATTTGGTTTAGTTGGAGTGCCACACACACACACACACACACACACACACACACACACACACACACACACACACACACACACACACACACACACACACACACACACATATATACTTACATACATACATATATATAAATATATATGTATGTATATGTATATATAATATATATATATATATATATATATATACACACACATATATAAAGAAAAGGATAAAGGTGGGCAAATGATCAATATAAGACAATCAAATCAATGTCCCAAAGTGCTGCCACAGTGTCTTGGGTCTCACGCAAAGACCAAACTAAAACATGAGAAATAAACAGTTAGACACGGGGCGCAACAATGTAGACAAACAGTATATGGAAGTCACTGTGGATACAAAGTATCACAGATGTTCCTGATAGGATGTATGTGTCGAGTCCTGTGAAGTACTGTGAGATGAGGTTTATAACGCAAAATACAAATGGCTACTTACAATGTAGCCGGTAAAAATAGCCAATGTGGGTGTGTGCCACCTCACGGGAAATCGGAAAGGAAATGCCGGCGTCTCCCTGTCCTCCCCCGGTGCGTATCGACTCCAGTGGTCGGATCACGCGATGTTTGCTTGATCCCGCTTCAGTGACGTCAGAGGATAGGTAGAAGGTACTGAGGCACTACAGGGGTTACCTTAGGCATAAAGTTACAACAATCCTACGCGTTTGATTCCGACCAACGGAACTTCATCAGGGTGCCATTCGCTGACGGATTTGTAGAATCCAATCCGCGGATTCAGCAATCCGTCGGAAGATTCTTAAGAATCCACCAACGGACGGCTGAAACCGCGGATGGGATTCTGCAAATCTGTCCACGGGTTGCGGAATCCGCGGAGTGTATTAATAATAATAATAATAGAAAAATCTGCAAAACGCAAATCGCCCTTTTTAAAAAAAAAAAAAAAATGAATATATTTTTATTTGGGTGTATACAGTTACACTTCATCACAGTATATTGTTTACAGTAATAAACATTGATAGTCAAGGAGGAATCATAAACAAGGAAAGGAAGAGCTAGATCAGGGGTGAGTAAAGTTTTGACCATGCGCCCCCCTGCCTGCTCACCTTCAGGTTCGCGCCCCCCCCTCTCCTGCTCCGCTCCGTTAAATGACATTGTGAGGTCACGTGACCCCGCGGCGTCATTTGACGCCGGGTTTACCATGGCGACGCGTCAACGAAGACCAGGTAAGAGAAGCTGCAGAGGCCTTGCGCGGTGCCCCGGCATCTAATTTAAATGCCTTGGGGGAGAGCGTGGGGCCTCTGTAGCCGCTGCGCCCCCCTGAAAAATCTCCCACCCCCCCACTTTGCCCACCCCTGAGCTAGATTATTAACACATTTTTTAAATATTGCGTCCTAGTCATTTTAACGTGTTTCAAACTGCGTTGCTTATTTCTAATATTCCTTTTCCAAAGCACTGTACATCATTTCGTTGTTACCCATTTTTAAAAAACTAAATAGTTACATCTTTCTAATTAACTTAAACATTAAGCATCAACCATTAAACACTAAAAACTAGGTTGGTTTTAACAATTTACTAGGTGGTTCACTCATTTTCCTCTTGGTCTTATTCATAGTTTTGTTTATTGAAACCTATGGGAGAGGTAAATTCCCTCTTACACCTCTATTCCTTGAGTTTCCTGCTTATTGGTTAAAGTGTGTGTAACAGGGACTTAACCATGCCTAAATTAGGCTGCAATAGAAAGCCTGTAGTGGTCTGAGGAATCCAGCAGGGAGCTGGTTAATTGTAGCTAGACAATTAACCAGCTAAACCTGGCTAATCAGACAAGGTTAAAAAAAACTCCTGCTGGGAGCAAACCCAGAGACTCTCCTGAGCACACAGGCATGACTGTGCTGATATCAAGACACCAGGGGACCAGACCTCTTTTCCTGGACACAGAGGAACCTGACAGAGGCTGACCCTTCAACGGACACCACTCCAGACCCAGAGACTGACCTGAAGGGCCATCTGCTTTGAGCTACCTCTTTAGACTTTGGGAGAGATAGGTTGGTAAGGGGTGTTTCCTCCCGGCCTTGCAGATAGGGACTGTGGAAGTGAGTTAGCCCAGGGATAGGTGTTTGTCTCTTTGTACATATGTGTTTATAGCCTTAAACTGTTGTTTAAAGGGACAGGCTGAATAAAGCCATGGTTTAATTTCCCCCAAATCGCTCTCCCTGAGTGTATACTCTGCACATGTCTCTTACAGGGTGTCTTTGACTTGAAGTCTCCTTCGTTTTACATCTGAATTGTTCTTGGATTGGAAACGAAGCTGTAATCGACTCTATCAATGTTCCACAAAACTAATGGAACTTATCATCCAACAAAAGATCCAAGATAAAGTAATTTTGGGAACAGAGAACAAGTCTTTTCAAGATAAATGGAAACCTTTTGAGACCATGGAACAATTTATTAAAAATGACAAGATTCTTCCGCAAAATATAAAGACTATTGAAAAAAACCCGTTATGTCAAAGAAACACAGTCAATTTGAGTGAGACCGTTTAGATTACACCAAGGAACAGATACACTGTTGGCAGAAGCCGCCCTCTGCAAGAGATACATGATGAAATCCCCTAACCTGAAAGGAAAGGGGACACGCTGGGGCTCCAAAAATATGGGATTCACTTCAAAATGAAAGAAGAACTGGTGTATAATTCATCCAGTATGCTTTCTATGTAGTTTAATAACAATTGTGCAGAAACCCTTTAGCAAGCATATACAGCTCAACCCCCTTATAACGCTGAGCTTGGGGTCCAAAGAATCACATCGCGCTATAAGCGGATCGCCTTAGAAATAATGTACAATGGTGTGCATTGTACAATAAAGTATTTAAGATACCAATAATCGTGTTGTAAAGTATTCATAAATACAAAAATCGGGAGCCACGCTTGCACCGCGTTATAAGCGGATCCGCGTTGTAGCGGATCGTGTTATAACGGGATTGAGCTGTAATAAGATGAAATATTTGTGTGAGTAATCTTCTGGAGGATTTAGCATTGAACTGCGGCCCCGCTCTACTTAGAATATACCTTGGACCTATTATTTTGTCCCAATAAGATGGAGATGATCTCCTATATTGCAAAGACAATCCAATAATACTGGAATAATACTCACAAATTGATGCCAGTCCTGTTACTCCTTAGTGGAATCCATAGCAGTAGGAGTTTCTTCACTTGCAGGGTAGTTTCTTATGTGTGCAAAGCATGTAGAACATGTAGAAAAAACCTGGCCTGATGCCAAAAAGACTGCCGCAGCACAAAAATATAATGAAAAAAGAACGATTTATTGTATAAATATGGAGAGAAATACACTGACATGTTTTGCCCAAAAGGGCTTTATCAAAGTCTATGTAATCTTACTTCTAGCAAAGGGTTTTTGTACGCTCGCCATACCCGGACGTCAATTCCTGGATTCCCGCCATACACCCCGGCGTGATGACGTCAAAAGCGTCATCACGTCAACCCATATTATTAAAACAACAACTTTATTTAACTAAACAAAACAAAAATTTACTAAAGCACAGTCAATACGTAACAAAAACACATTAAAAAAAATATAATTAAGACATTATTACTAGACATAAAGACTGAATAAGAAATATATTAACAATCCCATTAGTGATTACAAAGTATCCTATTAGGGGTAGGATTTACCCCTTTGTCTTTATAGTACATTTTTGTTTGTTTTAGTTAAATAAAGTTGTTGTTTTAATAATATGGGTTGACGTGATGACGCTTGTGTCATCATCACGCCGGTGTGTATGGCGGGAATCCAGGAATTGACTTCCGGGGTCCGGCCAGCGTACAAAAACCTTTTGTTAGAGGTACTGTAGGATTACAAACACTTTGGATAAAGTCCTTTTTGGGTGAAACATGTCAGAGTATTTCTCTCCATTTTTATACAATAAATCATTCTCTTTTCATCCTCTTCGTTTCATTATATTTTTTGTCGCGTGGCAGTTTTTTTTGGCATCATGCCAGGTTTTTCTAAAAGGTGGGAACACACTACTCCAAGAAAATCAATACTTAAAACAAGACCTTTGGAGGCATCTAGTTTTGATTCAGATATCTTTGACCCGGGTTCACGGTCAAATTCAGTCTCCTTTGATCCCTCCAGTAGTCACGGGAGAGATACGGGATCCGAGGCAACTAACATACCTAGACAATCTACCTCTGCCTCTTACGCTAAACATTCGAGACCTTCTCTTCCGCTTTTTTCTCAAACAGGGACAAAAACAACAAACCAGAACAAGAAGATCCCAGAGGAAACGGGGGGAACAGAGGGGTCAGATCAAAGAGGAAGAAAATATGCTTAAACAGTCTACCCAACAACGTGGTTCGTCTTTCCCAGTTAGATCAACAATCGCTACTTATCAAAGGTCTCAGTTTTGCTCCACAACAAGACTTTCAGCTTTTTCAAACCATAATTGATCTGCAAAAGTTTTACACGCAAAATTATCCCTTTAAAAAAATGTTTTTTTTTTCTCTCAAGAGGGGTACGGAAGTGTCAGGATCCCCGATTGGAGATTTTCTTGTCGTAAACACGTTATTTTTCTATAAAAGATATATTGTTGACCTGATCAGGGTGCGGGATGGGGATGATAGGCCACGTATTTCTTTTTATTCACACTTTGAATACTAATGAGTTAAATTTACGTTTCACAGATGAGCACAATTTACACCATGACAATTATTTAGATGTGACCTTGTGCAGCTACAACACTAAAACTATTCAGACAGATATTTTTTTTAGGAAAATTCATTCTAAAAAATTCCGTATTGTGTGCTCAGAGTTGTCATTCTAGGTCTCTGATCAAAAGCGTCCCCAAGGCACGGTCTGTCACGTTATGTTCGGATAATGAACCATTTCTTATACAATCACAACTAATGACTGAGCGTTTTGTTGCAAGGGGCTATCAAATGAAAGAAATTCAGGAAGCTTTTAACTATGCTGAGGCTTTAGACGGAAATGATCTTTTGAAACCGAAATCAAGAATTTCTAAGCATAGAGTTAGATCACGAAATATGCTAATAATTATCAAAACGGTCCTATGTTTAGAACAGGGGAGCGCAAACTTTTGGCGATGTGTCCCCCTGCCAGCTCCCACTAGCTCTCGCGTCCCCCTTACCTTAGCCCCCCTTACCTTACTCGGCGGCGTCATATGATGCTGCACGGTCACGTGACCCAGTTGTCATGTTCAGGTTGCAGAGGCCTCACGCGATCCCCCGGCATTTAATTTAAATGCCTAGGGGAAGAGTGCGGGGCCTCTGCAACCGCCCGCGCCCCCCCCAAAAAAAATCCTGCTCCACCCACTTTGCACACTGCTGGTTTATAACTACCTTCAACACAGACTGGCACATCATAATCGTGCTATTGTCCAAAAACACTGGAACACTTTGTCATTGGAGAAAGATTTTTCCTCAGTTATACAAGGGAGACCAGCATTTGTATTTAGAAAAGCTTAGACATCAGCATCTCATCTTCCTCCTAGTTTGTTCGATTCAAGATCTTCTCATTCTAAATGACAAGGTATTCCAAAAGGCATCTTTGCCTGTGGCAGGTGTTCCATGTGTCAATATGCAAATTCTATCACATCTTTAATACTTACTAAGGCCTCGGGCATGGTCAGCGCTTACGCGCTGAACCGTGCTGAGGCGCGCTTGTACTTACCTGTGAGCCCCTACAGCCGCAATGAGAGCGGCTTTAGTAGGGGCTCGCCTACGCTTCCGCAAGTGCGCGGAAGCGTAGGTCTTAGCAGAATTTTACATTTCAGCGCTCGCCGGAGCGCAGGGCCGGTCACGTGAGCGGTTCGCCCCAATGAGGGCGAACCAGCTCCGTGATGTCACTGGCCCGCCCGCCGACACGCTTTCCCTGAGCCTCAGCGCGCCTCCGCACGCCAGCAGGAACCCTGGCCGAGGCCTAAGTCTACTTATCGCATGAACAACATAATAAACTGTCGTACCAGCTCCGTATTTTATCTCTTGGAATCTGGCTGTCATAACGAATATGTTGGTCGTACAATTAGACCGTTACGGATCATTGAACATGTACGACTTATTAAGAAGAAAGATATGTCACACCCGGTGGCACGCCACTTCTCCACCTGTTCCAAAAGGGGGTATACGTCATTTTTCTTTTTCCGGGATAGAACATATTCCTCATCATCCTCGAGGGGGGGAGGGGGTGGCAGATTAAATAAATTGAATAAGAAAGAGATGTGTTGGATATATTCTTTAAATACCCTACATCCATCAGGAATTAATATGGACTGGGAACGTAAGCATTTTTTGACCGATTGATAGTTCCAGTTCTAATTCGTGGTTCAATTAGTCCTGTTTACATTTAAGTCTATATTTCAGATATTTATTGGATATTTTCTTACTTATATATAAGGATTCTTTATTTAATATATTTATTTATTTTTTATATATTTTTCTATATGTTATGTTTTGAGAATATGATTATTGGTTATTATATAGGTTTGATACTATATGTTTTTTTTATATACATTTTAATTGTTATCACTTTAATACATTATGGGTTAATTATGTATTTGATCTATTTATATAGTTGATTATATGTTTTGTATGGCTTAAGTTTTATATTTGCAAGCTATTGATATAGTTATACGTGTTGGTTATTTAAGTACACTGTCCTGGAACAGGATTGTGTATTTTCTGTATACTTTCTCTGCTCACCCACTGCCAGCTCTCCCCAGGGAAGTTACATGTTTTTTCCCTGCTCTGATGCAGCCAGAGCTGTGTATCTTGCAACATAGTTGTTACTAGTTATACCCTTTTACACAGCCTCTAGTTAGTTGCCTTGGCAACCAACCAATACTCACTCTTGAGATTGGTTTAGTCCTCTCCCCCTGCTTTATCTGTAATTTTGCGATGACCCTTAGCCTGTTCCTGTCTCACAGGAAAGTGTGCTTTATTTGCCAACAAGCAGCCTAAGGCCTCGGGCATAGACACTTTGCCCGTGCGGAGGCGTGCTAAGGCTCAGGGAAAGCGGTGCTTTCCCTGGCCTTAGAGCGCGCACCGTCCGTGGGCGTGTCTGGGGGCCGGCCAGTGACGTCACGGAGCTGGTTCGCCCTCATTGGGCGAACCGCTCACGTGAGTGGCCCTGCGCTCCGGCGAGCGCCAAATCTAAAATTTTGGTAAGACACACGCTGCTAAAGCCGCTCTCATTGTGGCTGCAGTGCTGAGCTGGAGCGTGCCTCAGCACGGGTCAGCAAGGCTGATCCTACTATGTCCCAGGCCTCAGTGAGTAGACTCTTCCTCCATTACTTCCTCAGCAAAGGAAATCATTTGTTACCTTCCCCTCAGAGAAGCACTCTCGCACACAGCAGAACACCTTCCCATCATTAGGTCATTCTCCTGACAAAATAAATCTGCCAATTATATCCTTGTGCAAGTACTTTTATTTCTGTTAATTCCCCCAATAAAGTTGAAGAAAATAGAAGGACTTTGTGTGCTTTAAAAAGGGGACGAGTTCAACTACATGGACTTACTCACATGCTACAAGTGAGCTTGTGTCCAGAATATACGCATTGCGAGGCAAGTCACTGAGGCGGGGCCTAAGACCAATCCTCAAAGTTCCTCTAGACTTTCTTTAATTATGGATTTGATGTTGTTATCGTATAATCTCGTCAAATCTGGTTCTAGATTAATCCCTAGATATCTAATTGTGGCCTTGGTTATTTTTAATGGGATCTTAAAACTCTGTTGGGTTTGTCTGGTTTTAGTATATATAATAGTTCAGTTTTGGTTACATTCATCTTGAAACCAGCGAATGAGCCGAAGTCCGATATTGTCTTTAGTGTTTTATCGACTGATTTATCTGGATTTGTTATGAATAAAAGAATATCGTCTGCAAACATGGCCAGTTTCAAATCCAGCTGTCCCATTTTGATTCCTTCGAATTCTGTAATTTGCCTTAGGAAGTGTGCTAGTGACTGTATAGCTAGATTAAACAATAGAGGGGATAAGGGGCATCCCTGTCTTGTGCCCCTGTGTAGTGAGAATGCCTCTGATAGACAAGCTGCTGCTATTGTTTTAGCGAATTGGTTTATTGTATAGGTCCCTCACCACATTATTGAAATTTCCATTTAATCCACATTTTTCCAGTGGGAAAAAGACACAATGTCAAAATGTTCCGGAAAGTTTTTTGCAGGGGATGATTTACTTCTTCTTTGAAATCTTGAAATACTCCCCTAACATAAATCTGTGCCTGAGGCCTTGAAACTTTTCAGATTTTGTATAGTACTGTATCTGTAATTTTTCGGGGGGGGGGGGGGGGGGGGTTACTGGGGAAAAGTATGCTCTCTAACAGTCCTTTACTAATTGTTGTAATTCTTCGTTTTTTAAAGAAGTTACCCCTTTTTTCTGTGTCAATAGTTCCTTTCTCATAAAGTTTTTCGTAGTAATTTCTACAGATATTACTAATATCTTCAGATTCCGTTGCTAGTGACCATCCTGAGTCTTTCATTTTGGTCATTTGTTTTATATTGTTGAAACCTCTCATGAGATTTCCCAGAAGTCTCCCTGTTTTATTTATTTACATATTTGAAAAAGGTCACTTCTTTAGCTGTCCTATTTTTGTTGTTCTTGCTTCTCCAACCACATCTCACAGGCCACTTTTTTTCAGCCAATAGTTTTTTGGGGAGGCATTTGTTTTTAACAATTTGTATGCTTGTCCTTAATTCTTTACTGGCTATACTAAAGCCCTGGTTAACGTCCCTCTTTACGCTATGATCTGGTCTCTCACAACCGCTTTTGAAGTTTCCCCAAATAGAACTGGACTGGTTTCATGCACCTCGTTGTTAGCTTCAAAAGCTTTCCAGCAGTTGATTAGGTATTTTTTTAATTTCTCATTTTGGGCCAAATAATTTTGAATTTTTTTTTTTTTAGATATGCCCATTTCTATTTCTAGAAACACCGGGGCATGGTCTGAAATAATAATTTCTCCGATTTCTGTACTAGAAATGTTGTATAACATCCCTTCTGATCAGAATATTATCTATCCTCGAAAAGGAGGCGTGCACATTATAGAAGAACGTATATATTCCCTTTCAGTAGGGTTAAAGATTCTCCAGGCATCGACCATACCTAATGCATCTTTAATATGTACTAGCTGAGAGACCCGGCGTTGCCCGGGATGTGAACCGTGAATAAGTATGTGTAAATGTTGTATTGTAAACTTGTAATGTTATGTGAATGTTATGTAATATGTAGTAAAATATTTTTAAAAGAACAATATTAGAAAGCACATGTATATGAGGGCAAATTTGGTAAGTGTATGTTATTTGTTAGTGTTGTTAGATATGAAAATGTTATTGTTGGAAAGGCTTGGTGAAAAATGGTTATGTCCATTGTTGAGAGTAGTGTATTTGATGTCATGGTCAAGTGTGTGTTGGTTAAATTGTGTAGGAGCTCCGTGCAGTGGGCTGAGGTGAGGAGCGGGGGGGGGTTAATGCTGGGGGCCTGTGGAGGAGGTCCGTGCAGTGGGCTGAGGTGAGGAGCGGGGGGTTAATGCTGGGGGCCTGTGGAGGAGGTCCGTGCAGTGGGCTGAGGTGAGGAGCGGGGGGGTTAATGCTGGGGGCCTGTGTAGGAGCTCCGTGCAGTGGGCTGAGGTGAGGAGCGGGGGGGTTAATGCTGGGGGCCTGTGGAGGAGGTCCGTGCAGTGGGCTGAGGTGAGGAGCGGGGGGTTAATGCTGGGGGCCTGTGGAGGAGCTCCGTGCAGTGGGCTGAGGTGAGGTGAGGAGCGGGGGGGTTAATGCTGGGGGCCTGTGGAGGAGCTCCGTGCAGTGGGCTGAGGTGAGGAGCGGGGGGGTTAATGCTGGGGGCCTGTGGAGGAGGTCCGTGCAGTGGGCTGAGGTGAGGAGCGGGGGGTTAATGCTGGGGGCCTGTGGAGGAGGTCCGTGCAGTGGGCTGAGGTGAGGAGCGGGGGGGTTAATGCTGGGGGCCTGTGTAGGAGCTCCGTGCAGTGGGCTGAGGTGAGGAGCGGGGGGGTTAATGCTGGGGGCCTGTGGAGGAGCTCCGTGCAGTGGGCTGAGGTGAGGAGCGGGGGGGTTAATGCTGGGGGCCTGTGGAGGAGCTCCGTGCAGTGGGCTGAGGTGAGGAGCGGGGGGGTTAATGCTGGGGGCCTGTGTAGATGCTCCGTGCAATGGGCTGAGGTGAGGAGCGGGGGGGTTAAGGCTGGGGGCCTGTGGAGGAGCTCCGTGCAGTGGGCTGAGGTGAGGTGAGGAGCGGGGGGGTTAATGCTGGGGCCTGTGGAGGAGCTCCGTGCAGTGGGCTGAGGTGAGGAGCGGGGGGGTTAATGCTGGGGGCCTGTGGAGGAGCTCCGTGCAGTGGGCTGAGGTGAGGTGAGGAGCGGGGGGGTTAATGCTGGGGGCCTGTGGAGGAGCTCCGTGCAGTGGGCTGAGGTGAGGAGCGCGGGGGTTAATGCTGGGGGCCTGTGGAGGAGCTCAGTGCAGTGGGCTGAGGTGAGGAGCGGGGGGGGGTAATGCTGGGGGCCTGTGTAGGAGCTCCGTGCAGTGGGCTGAGGTGAGGTGAGGAGCGGGGGGGTTAATGCTGGGGGCCTGTGGAGGAGCTCCGTGCAGTGGGCTGAGGTGAGGAGCGGGGGGGGTAATGCTGGGGGCCTGTGGAGGAGCTCCGTGCAGTGGGCTGAGGTGAGGAGCGCGGGGTTAATGCTGGGGGCCTGTGTAGGAGGTCCGTGCAGTGGGCTGAGGTGAGGAGCGGGGGGGTTAATGCTGGGGGCCTGTGGAGGAGCTCCGTGCAGTGGGCTGAGGTGAGGAGCGGGGGGGTTAATGCTGGGGGCCTGTGGAGGAGCTCTGTGCAGTGGGCTGAGGTGAGGAGCGGGGGGGTTAATGCTGGGGGCCTGTGTAGGAGGTCCGTGCAGTGGGCTGAGGTGAGGAGCGCGGGGTTAATGCTGGGGGCCTGTGGAGGAGCTCCGTGCAGTGGGCTGAGGTGAGGAGCGGGGGGGGTTAATGGCGGGGGCCTGTGGAGGAGCTCCGTGCAGTGGGCTGAGGTGAGGAGCGGGGGGGGGTTAATGCTGGGGGCCTGTGGAGGAGCTCCGTGCAGTGGGCTGAGGTGAGGAGCGGGGGGGTTAATGCTGGGGGCCTGTGTAGGAGGTCCGTGCAGTGGGCTGAGGTGAGGAGCGCGGGGTTAATGCTGGGGGCCTGTGGAGGAGCTCCGTGCAGTGGGCTGAGGTGAGGAGCGGGGGGTTAATGCTGGGGGCCTGTGTAGGAGCTCCGTGCAGTGGGCTGAGGTGAGGAGCGGGGGGGTTAATGCTGGGGGCCTGTGGAGGAGCTCCGTGCAGTGGGCTGAGGTGAGGAGCGGGGGGGTTAATGCTGGGGGCCTGAGTAGGAGGTCCGTGCAGTGGGCTGAGGTGAGGAGCGGGGGGGGTTAATGCTGGGGGCCTGTGGAGGAGCTCCGTGCAGTGGGCTGAGGTGAGGAGCGGGGGGGTTAATGCTGGGGGCCTGTGGAGGAGCTCCGTGCAGTGGGCTGAGGTGAGGAGCGGGGGGGTTAATGCTGGGGGCCTGTGGAGGAGGTCCGTGCAGTGGGCTGAGGTGAGGAGCGGGGGGGGTTAATGGCGGGGGCCTGTGGAGGAGCTCCGTGCAGTGGGCTGAGGTGAGGAGCGGGGGGGTTAATGCTGGGGGCCTGTGGAACAGCTCCGTGCAGTGGGGTGAGGTGAGGAGCGGGGGGGTTAATGCTGGGGGCCTGTGGAGGAGCTCCGTGCAGTGGGCTGAGGTGAGGAGCGGGGGGGGGGGTTAATGCTGGGGGCCTGTGTAGGAGGTCCGTGCAGTGGGCTGAGGTGAGGAGCGCGGGGTTAATGCTGGGGGCCTGTGGAGGAGCTCCGTGCAGTGGGCTGAGGTGAGGAGCGGGGGGTTAATGCTGGGGGCCTGTGGAGGAGCTCCGTGCAGTGGGCTGAGGTGAGGAGCGGGGGGGTTAATGCTGGGGGCCTGTGGAGGAGCTCCGTGCAGTGGGCTGAGGTGAGGAGCGGGGGGGTTAATGCTGGGGGCCTGAGTAGGAGGTCCGTGCAGTGGGCTGAGGTGGGGAGCGGGGGGGTTAATGCTGGGGGCCTGTGGAGGAGCTCCGTGCAGTGGGCTGAGGTGAGGAGCGGGGGGGTTAATGCTGGGGGCCTGTGGAGGAGCTCCGTGCAGTGGGCTGAGGTGAGGAGCGGGGGGGTTAATGCTGGGGGCCTGTGGAGGAGGTCCGTGCAGTGGGCTGAGGTGAGGAGCGGGGGGGGTTAATGGCGGGGGCCTGTGGAGGAGCTCCGTGCAGTGGGCTGAGGTGAGGAGCGGGGGGGTTAATGCTGGGGGCCTGTGGAACAGCTCCGTGCAGTGGGGTGAGGTGAGGAGCGGGGGGGTTAATGCTGGGGGCCTGTGGAGGAGCTCCGTGCAGTGGGCTGAGGTGAGGTGAGGAGCGGGGGGGTTAATGCTGGGGGCCTGTGGAGGAGCTCCGTGCAGTGGGCTGAGGTGAGGAGCGGGGGGGTTAATGCTGGGGGCCTGTGGAGGAGCTCCGTGCAGTGGGCTGAGGTGGGGAGCGGGGGGGTTAATGCTGGGGGCCTGTGGAGGAGCTCCGTGCAGTGGGCTGAGGTGAGGAGCGGGGGGGTTAATGCTGGGGGCCTGTGGAGGAGCTCCGTGCAGTGGGCTGAGGTGAGGAGCGGGGGGGTTAATGCTGGGGGCCTGTGGAGGAGGTCCGTGCAGTGGGCTGAGGTGAGGAGCGGGGGGGGGGGGTTAATGGCGGGGGCCTGTGGAGGAGCTCCGTGCAGTGGGCTGAGGTGAGGTGAGGAGCGGGGGGGGTTAATGCTGGGGGCCTGTGGAGGAGCTCCGTGCAGTGGGCTGAGGTGAGGTGAGGAGCGGGGGGGTTAATGCTGGGGCCTGTGGAGGAGCTCCGTGCAGTGGGCTGAGGTGAGGAGCGGGGGGGTTAATGCTGGGGGCCTGTGGAGGAGCTCCGTGCAGTGGGCTGAGGTGAGGTGAGGAGCGGGGGGGTTAATGCTGGGGGCCTGTGTAGGTGCTCCGTGCAGTGGGCTGAGGTGAGGAGCGGGGGGGGGTTAATGCTGGGGGCCTGTGGAGGAGCTCCGTGCAGTGGGCTGAGGTGAGGAGCGGGGGGGTTAATGCTGGGGGCCTGTGGAGGAGCTCCGTGCAGTGGGCTGAGGTGAGGAGCGGGGGGGTTAATGCTGGGGGCCTGTGGAGGAGCTCCGTGCAGTGGGCTGAGGTGAGGAGCGGGGGGGGTTAATGCTGGAGGCCTGTGGAGGAGCTCCGTGCAGTGGGCTGAGGTGAGGAGCGGGGGGGGTTAATGCTGGGGGCCTGTGTAGGAGCTCTGTGCAGTGGGCTGAGGTGAGGAGCGGGGGGGTTAATGCTGGGGGCCTGTGGAGGAGCTCCGTGCAGTGGGCTGAGGTGAGGAGCGGGGGGGTTAATGCTGGGGGCCTGTGGAGGAGGTCCGTGCAGTGGGCTGAGGTGAGGAGCGGGGGGGTTAATGCTGGGGGCCTGTGGAGGAGCTCCGTGCAGTGGGCTGAGGTGAGGTGAGGAGCGGGGGGGTTAATGCTGGGGGCCTGTGGAGGAGCTCTGTGCAGTGAGGTGAGGTGAGGAGCGGGGGGGTTAATGTTGGGGGCCTGTGGAGGAGCTCCGTGCAGTGGGCTGAGGTGAGGAGCGGGGGGGTTAATGGCAGTTTGCGGCCTGTGGAGGAGCTCCGTGCAGTGGGCTGAGGTGAGGAGCGGGGGGGGTTAATGCAGGGGGCCTGTGGAGGAGCTCCGTGCAGTGGGCTGAGGTGAGGAGCGGGGGGGGTTAATGCTGGGGGCCTGTGGAGGAGCTCCGTGCAGTGGTGTGAGGTGAGGAGCGGGGGGGGGTTAATGCTGGGGGCCTGTGGAGGAGCTCCGTGCAGTGGGCTGAGGTGAGGTGAGGAGCGGGGGGGTTAATGCTGGGGGCCTGTGGAGGAGCTCCGTGCAGTGGGCTGAGGTGAGGAGCGGGGGGGTTAATGCTGGGGGCCTGTGGAGGAGCTCCGTGCAGTGGGCTGAGGTGAGGAGCGGGGGGGTTAATGCTGGGGGCCTGTGTAGGAGCTCCGTGCAGTGGGCTGAGGTGAGGAGCGGGGGGGGGTTAATGCTGGGGGCCTGTGTAGGAGCTCCGTGCAGTGGGCTGAGGTGAGGTGAGGAGCGGGGGGGTTAATGCTGGGGGCCTGTGGAGGAGCTCCGTGCAGTGGGCTGAGGTGAGGTGAGGAGCGGGGGGGTTAATGCTGGGGGCCTGTGGAGGAGCTCCGTGCAGTGGGCTGAGGTGAGGTGAGGAGCGGGGGGGTTAATGCTGGGGGCCTGTGGAGGAGCTCCGTGCAGTGGGCTGAGGTGAGGTGAGGAGCGGGGGGGTTAATGCTGGGGGCCTGTGTAGGAGCTCCGTGCAGTGGGCTGAGGTGAGGAGCGGGGGGGGTTAATGCAGGGGGCCTGTGGAGGAGCTCCGTGCAGTGGGGTGAGGTGAGGAGCGGGGGGGTTAATGCTGGGGGCCTGTGGAGGAGCTCCGTGCAGTGGGCTGAGGTGAGGAGCGGGGGGATTAATGGTGTGTTGCGGCCTCCGGAGGAGATGAGCGGGGTGGTGGGGGGGGGGAGTTAATGGTGTGTCGGTAGGCCTGGAGCAGACAGCGATGTGGGCTGGGGGGGGTGGGGGGGTTTTGAAGAGGCGGTGTGTGGATGTGATCGTGCGGTGTATGTTTGCAGTGGTGAAATAAATATTTATGGAGGAAAGAGTCTGTACCTGATTGGTAGCAGGTGTGCAGGGTTTTGTCTGTTGAGAGTTGTGAAGCGTGGTCCCAAAAAAGTTTCCAATGTCTCAGAGGTGCAAATGTCTCAGAGCAGTGAGGGTTAGGTGCTGCGATTCCCAAAGCTCAGTGAGGGGTGGGAGAGTGTGTCAGTGGTGTAGCTCAGTGAGGGTTGTCACAGTGTGGCAGTGGTGTTGGCCGCAGACCAATGAGAGGTGTGCGGGGGCGGGCATAGTGCGGGGGCGGGCATGGACGACCAATGAGAGGTGTGCGGGGGCGGGCATGGTGCGGGGGGGCGGGCATGGCCTGAGGCGGAGTAACAGGCCAAAGGTGCAATGCGATTGTCCCTAGGGACCGGACATCCAGACATCCAGACAGGCATACAGTGCTTTCAATTATATATAGTAAGATACAACAAGCGACAGAGAAGCCCAGTGCTACATCCAATATGACAAAAATACACAGTAAAATACTTATATATTCTCTTGAAAAAGGGTCATTTAGTTTAACCCTTTGGCCATAGCATTGTAAGCCTGTGAGCCACGACAAGGCAGACCCAGTTCGCAGGTGCTAACACTACCAGATAAAATACTAATATACCTCTATTAGGATTTAAATTCTCATTTACCTCTATGAGGAGGGAGAAAGACCAACATTGGATCTATACAGGCATACCCCGCTTTAAGGACACTCACTTTAAGTACACTCGCAAGTAAGTACATATCGCCCAATAGGCAAACGGCAGCTCACGCATGCGTCTGTCAGCACGTCATGAACAGCAAAACCGGCTCCCTACCTGTACCGAAGCTGTGCGCAAGCGGGGAGACTATAGAGCCTGTTACAAATGCCTTATTTACATCAGTTATGCACGTATATGACGATTGCAGTACAGTACATGCATCGATAAGTGGATAAAAGGCAGTGCTTCACTTTAAGTACATTTTCGCTTTACATACATGCTCCGGTACCATTGCGTACGTTAATGCGGGGTATGCCTGTATATAGTAGAATGAACAAGACCTGCGATAAGAAAAATACCTTTTATATGTACAGGCATTAATGTACGCAATGGGACCGGAGCATGTATGTAAAGTGAAAATGTACTTAAAGTGAAGCACTCCCTTTTTCCCACTTTTGATGCACGTACTGTACTGCAATTGTCATATACGTGCATAACTGATGTAAATAACGCATGTGTAACAGGCTGTATAGCCTCCCCGCTTGTGCACAGCTTCGGTACAGGTAGGGAGCCGGTATTGCTGTTCAGGACGTGCTGACAGGCGCATGCGTGAGCTGCTGTTTGCCTATTGAGCGAAATGTACTACTCGCGAGTGTACTTAAAGTGAGTGTCCTTAAACCGGGGTATGCCTGTAGCTTGTTTGTTACTGAGGTACCTTTCTTGAGCCCTGATCTATCCATATATGTATACTGTATTGCGTTCCAGCCCCCTCCCATGATCAGATTGTTGCACTTGCATCCTAGCAGTCTTTAAATTAGGTTTTGGGAAATACTGAGGGCTGTGGTGATTAGGGCCGTTTATATTTCCCAGAACACATTATTTTCCCGTACTTTTGATTTTTTACAATCGTCAGTCTTCCCTCTTCATCTGCTTCTGATGAAAGGACGTCTATTGGAATGTTTCCACTAATCAGGTCAGCTTTTTTATGCACAGCTGGGGAAAGCACACTTCGGCCCACCAAGTCTCTGCAGTTTTATGGATTCCTCCCATCTAGATGCGGTTCCTGCAAGAAAGCTATATCTACCCTTTTCTTTTTTTAGGTATTTTTTAAATCTTTTCTTGCGTATAATAGGGTTATTGAGACCCTTGATACTCCAGGTCACTAATTTCACTGGCATTGGTAACTTTTCCCCCCCAGTTACTTCATGCGGTTTTCCCTTTTTCCACAAATCTAACACAATCTTACTTTGGCTTCTCTGGGGCTTTGTATAGATTCTGGACCAACCAATATTAACCTGACAAGCCTGGGTAACCTTTGCTGTATGGACAGACTCACTGCAGTTATTCTCCCTCCAACAGAGGTAAAAGAGAAGGTTCTCAGCTTTGTGTTAGGACCTGCAAATGTGGTCATGCCGTGACGTGGCTGCATACTGGTCGTGCTGTGACGTGGCTGCAGGGTAGTGCTAGGACCTGCATACTGGTCGTGCCGTGACGTGGCTGCAGGGTAGTGTTAGGACCTGCATACTGGTCGTGCCGTGACGTGGCTGCAGGGTAATGTTAGGACCTGCATACTGGTCATGCCGTGACGTGGCTGCAGGGTAGTGTTAGGACCTGCATACTGGTCATGCCGTGACGTGGCTGCAGGGTAGTGCTAGGACCTGCATACTGGTCATGCCGTGACGTGGCTGCAGGGTAGTGTTAGGACCTGCATACTGGTCATGCCGTGACGTGGCTGCAGGGTAGTGTTAGGACCTGCATACTAGTCATGCCGTGACGTGGCTGCAGGGTAGTGTTAGGACCTGCATACTGGTCATGCCGTGACGTGGCTGCAGGGCAGTGCTAGGACCTGCATACTGGTCATGCCGTGACGTGGCTGCAGGGTAGTGTTAGGACCTGCATACTGGTCATGCCGTGACGTGGCTGCAGGGTAGTGCTAGGACCTGCATACTGGTCGTGCCGTGACGTGGCTGCATTCTGGTCATGCCGTGACGTGGCTGCAGGTTAGTGCTAGGACCTGCATACTGGTCGTGCCGTGACGTGGCTGCAGGGTAGTGCTGGGACCTGCATACTGGTCATGCCGTGACGTGGCTGCAGGGTAGTGCTAGGACCTGCATACTGGTAATGCCGTGACGTGGCTGCATACTGGTCGTGACGTGGCTGCAGGTTAGTGCTAGGACCTGCATACTGGTCGTGCCGTGAAGTGGCTGCAGGGTAGTGCTGGGACCTGCATACTGGTTATGCCGTGACGTGGCTGCAGGGTAGTGTTAGGACCTGCATACTGGTCATGCCGTGACGTGGCTGCAGGGTAGTGTTAGGACCTGCATACTGGTCATGCCGTGACGTGGCTGCATACTGGTCATGCCGTGACGTGGCTGCAGGGTAGTGTTAGGACCTGCATACTGGTCATGCCGTGACGTGGCTGCAGGGTAGTGTTAGGACCTGCATACTGGTCGTGCCGTGACGTGGCTGCAGGGTAGTGCTAGGACCTGCATACTGGTCGTGCCGTGACGTGGCTGCAGGGTAGTGCTGGGACCTGCATACTGGTCATGCCGTGACGTGGCTGCAGGGTAGTGTTAGGACCTGCATACTGGTCGTGCCGTGACGTGGCTGCATACTGGTCATGCCGTGACGTGGCTGCAGGGTAGTGCTAGGACCTGCATACTGGTCGTGCCATGACGTGGCTGCAGGGTAGTGCTAGGACCTGCATACTGGTCGTGCCGTGACGTGGCTGCAGGGTAGTGTTAGGATCTGCATACTGGTCATGCCGTGACGTGGCTGCAGGGTAGTGCTAGGACCTGCATACTGGTCATGCCGTGACGTGGCTGCAGGGTAGTGCTAGGACCTGCATACTGGTCGTGCCGTGACGTGGCTGCAGGGTAGTGCTAGGACCTGCATACTGGTCGTGCCGTGACGTGGCTGCAGGGTCGTGCTGGGACCTGCATACTGGTCATGCCGTGACGTGGCTGCAGGGTAGTGCTAGGACCTGCATACTGGTCGTGCCGTGCCGTGGCTGCATACTGGTCATGTCGTGACGTGGCTGCAGGGTAGTGCTAGGACCTGCATACTGGTCATGCCGTGACGTGGCTGCAGGGTAGTGTTAGGACCTGCATACTGGTCGTGCCGTGACGTGGCTGCAGGGTAGTGCTAGGACCTGCATACTGGTCGTGCCGTGACGTGGCTGCAGGGTAGTGTTAGGACCTGCATACTGGTCGTGCCGTGACGTGGCTGCAGGGTAGTGCTAGGACCTGCATACTGGTCATGCCGTGACGTGGCTGCAGGGTAGTGCTAGGATCTGCATACTGGTCATGCCGTGACGTGGCTGCAGGGTAGTGCTAGGACCTGCATACTGGTCGTGCCGTGACGTGGCTGCAGGGTAGTGTTAGGACCTGCATACTGGTCATGCCGTGACGTGGCTGCAGGGTAGTGTTAGGACCTGCATACTGGTCATGCCGTGACGTGGCTGCAGGGTAGTGTTAGGACCTGCATACTGGTCATGCCGTGACGTGGCTGCAGGGTAGTGTTAGGACCTGTATACTGGTCGTGCCGTGACGTCTGGCTAGCTATTATTCCTCTCCATTTCATCCCCACAATCTCCACTACCATCCTGTATCCCCGAGTCACACGTCATCCATCAAATCCTTTGTCCCAAATGCATAGGGCCTGTAGATCCTCCAACCGCGACATGTCCCTGGGCACCACCGACCCAGGACGTCCACCCAACGTCCCCGGCTGTTCAGCGTCCAGCCCGTGGGGAGCCAAAGAAAAGCCAGGGCTGCGGCACAAACTTCCGCAGACCCCGCGCTCTGGGTCCCCAGCTAAAAAAAGTCTCAAGAGACTCGAGAGTCTCCACTCTCCGCTCCCTCCCCCTGCCCCCTCTCCTCCGGGAGGCCAGATTAGGCATAAAGGGATCGTTCACCGGGGAGGGGGAAGAGAGGAAAAACAAAAAGGAAAAAAGAAAAGGTCAGACACCTGCGAGTATTCCTGTATGCCGGCACTTCTGCGTTCCTGATCTCTTCCTCTCCTTCTCTCCCTGCAGCTGTGGTTCGGGGAGGGGGTGGGGGGGAGGGCGGCCTCACCTGCCATCCCTCCGCTGAGGACGTCCACGTTCTCCCGTTGCTTCCGCCATGCCTCCCACGAACTCCTCAGCCGTTTCCAACGAGGTGAAGAACCCTGTTCCCGCTTCAGTGCAGATTTGTAGCGTGGCTCGGTATGCCAGAGCAAATGTTCTCTTTTGGTTGTAGGGTGTTGTGCCCCAAACTCCTTTTTTTGGGAGACTGTGGTAGAAAAGTCTTGGAAAATCATCAGTCCCGTTGCAATCAAACTGCAGCTGTTGATTTTCATTGAAGGCTCGGAATATGTTAGTTTGGTAGTTGAAGTTGAGGAATCTAGCAATGATAATATGTATTATCTTTAACTGTGCATACAATGTCTTGTATATAATGTATAACCCTTTTCACTCATTGTAACTATGTATTTGTAACCATGTATTTGTCATTATAACTCTGTGCCCAGGACATACCTGAAAACGAGAGGTAACTCGCAATGTATTACTTCCTGGTGTAGCCAGGTCCCCCTCCTTTGTCCCCCTCGCACACTCACCCCCTCCTTTCCCGTTGCGCGCGTGGTTGTATTGCGGCCGGTTGCTAGGGAAGCATATCGGGCGGTTGCCGGGGACGCGAGCGGCGAGCAGGCCGGTTGCCGGGGACGCGATCGGGCCGTCGCTAGGGCCGCGATCGCGTTGCCACCGGCCCGGCGGCTAGCGGAGCAGGGCGCCGCCATGACAGTTAGCTCGCGCATGCGCAGGAGGCCAGCTAGCGCAGGAGGCTCCAGATAGCTCGCGCATGCGCGAGAATAGACGGTCAGCCCCCAGGGTGCATAGGGGCAGAGACACCTGATGCCAGGGAGCCAATCAGAGGGCCAGATTCCCCTGCTAGCAAGGAGATACATTTCGCGGGGTTTTGCAGCCACGCACTGACTCAGGATCCGGACCAGCTAGGGGTAGGAGGTGGATGCAGGGGTGAGTGACCCTCTGCATTAGGCCAGCAGCCCCCAAGGTCCCAGTTAGGTCCTGAGCCATCTATTAGCTTGTGGAGCTTAGGGACAGGCCCTAGATAGGGACACTGCCCCATTTATTGGTTGAATAGACAGGGACACAGTGTTGAAGCCGTGCGGCCCTGTGAGGTGGGTTCTGGGCTCAGAACACCACCCAAGACCCTGCGACAAGGAGTGACATTGTCGCGCTGGACTTTCAACCCACGCGGTGTGGAGGACCCCGTCGGATCGTGTGGATTTATATCGCGGTACCCGTGGCTGGAGCCCGGGCAGGTAACCTGCAACTCACGTGCACCAACCAGGCCTATCACCAAACATAGTGGCTGCGCAGTCACACACACACATGTACAGTGGTATTTGACTTCGAGAACACGAGACATTTGGGTGGGGGTTACTGGACACAGGGTGGGGTCACATTGTGGGTGGTTAGCGTCCGCCGTGACGCCTAGAGGTGATAGCGTCCGCCGTGACGCCTAGAGGTGATAGTGTCTGCCGTGACGCCTAAAGGTGGTAGCGTCCGCCGTGACGCATAGTGTGGTTAGCGTCCGCCGTGGCGCATGATGCTGTTATGCTGTTTTGATGTTATGCTGTTACGTGATTTGTGTGTTTCCATGCAGTAAAGCCCGTCCTGTTTTATATTCGGTAGTGTTGTGTGGTTGTTCCTGTGAGGGCCTCCTCCCACTCCGTTGGGATCCCTCCCAGGTGGAGGCGTTGCACCTAGAGATGTATGATAAAGATGTACCCCAGGTTCCCCAAGTGGAGGCTTAGGCTCCTGAGAGCCACACAGGTTGCACAGCAAGTAGTAGCGGCGGTAGTCATAGGGAACACCCGTTACATTTGGAGGCGCTGCTGAGATTCAGACCTGGGGTGCCCGAACTCAGTAAAAATGTCGTTAGGTTACACGTTACCTTCCCACCAAGAGGTGTACACGTGGGCGGTAAAAAGGCAAGTCCCGCCCTCACAAACCCTTGCTGTAGGACAAGTGCCCGCCAATGCCTCATCCTATGAACTATGTTTAATCCTAATGCAGTACCCAGGCTTAGAAGATGCCAGAATCTTGGGTCGCCGCTCCGACCCCGACGGGTCATGGTGCACCGTATTAATCACTGGGGGATGGGAATTGTCGCCCCAACAAGGCCCATCCAACTTGCGTTTCCACGGGGCCCTCAGCTCAGGGTGTCCTGTTATATATCCTGAAATGCCGATAAAACCCGAACCCTGTAGCCCCCGGACAGACCTGCTAGAGACTAGTATGAGCATGTCCCTGTCCCCACCAGAAAGTATATGTGGGGATGAGGCCAGTGTATTATCCTGTGCTAATTGTCGCTCAAGCAGACGGAGCTCCAGCCCCAGTAGAATGGGAGAAATCCAATTACTAGCCCAGGCCATCCAACAACTGGGTAGGCCCAAGCACGAATCCCCTTCCCCTCAGCCATACCGCAAGTTAAAGCTCTTTTCAGGGGTAAACCCTACTCCCACTGGTGAAGAGGCTTTTGATGTTTGGAAGGAATATGCTTCACAGGTACTGGAAGAGTGGACCTGTCCTGATGAGGTGAAAAGACAACGAATCATGGAGTGCCTGCGCCCGCCTGCGTCCACTACCATCAAGATGTATAAAGATCAGCATACGGGGGTTACCGCACATCAGATGATGGAGTCGCTTACCCGGGCATATGGTAAGGAAGATGATGTGAGTGAGCTATGGACTAAGTATTACAATCTCCGCCAGAAAGAGGGGGAAGACCTATCCGAGTTCATACAACGGATCCAATTGCTCTTGTGGGAGCTACGTTCCCGCCAAGTCATCAAGGCCTCAGAAGTAAATGAGTATAGGCGCACTCAATTCCTGCGGGGAGCCATACCCACGCACCATATCGTGATAATGATCAGATGCACGCTACAGAAGGGAGACCCCCCTACTCTAGAAGACCTACTGGATGAGGTGAAGGGTCATGAGGCCTATACTAGGTTGCATACGCCCAAGAAGGCCAAAGACCCGCGCAAGGATGAGACCAAGGAAGCAACAGTGCCCAAAGCAAAGGGGAGCAAGAGCGGTAAGGATACGGCCACCCCGGAGGTGCCTAGGTCCGCTCCCAGGTCACTTGACGGTCCGGGTCCCCGCCCAGACTTCCGCTGCTTCAACTGTGGCGAGCAGGGCCATGTTGCAAGGAACTGTTCAAACCCCACTAAGGCCCAGACCTACACCGTGACCGTGCGGAAGGCAAGCTCGTCCCTATCAACCGTACCCGAAGATGTTACCGAGGAGTCGGGGAGGCCTTCCACGGAGGAGACGCCCCCGGCCGATGCTTACTGCCGAGTAGGGCCCACCGCTGTAATAAGAGTCGTCGTGGAGGGGATATACTCTTCAGCACTTCTGGACACTGGATCACAAGTGACCATCATCTACCGTCCATTCTACGACCAGCACCTCAGCCATCTTCCCTTGCAGTCAGCCGAAAAGATGAAGTTATGGGGACTGAGTAAAGATGATTATCCCATAGACGGAATAGTAGCGGTCAAGCTGGATATCTTGCAGTTGAACACTAACAAGTCGCATCCCATGCTGGTGGAAGCTTTGGTCTGTCCAGAGGCTCGAGAACATCCCAGTGCCCCCATCATACTAGGCACGAATGCCGATATTGTGAGGTCGGTGATTCGCTCATTCCTACAAGAAGCCGGTGAGCTACCGTTGTCATCCCTGAATATAGCCCCTGGCCTGCGGGAAGAATGCTATAGGGTGGCGTATGAGGAACAGTATGGTGAAATCTTTAATCAAGAGCGAGGGTTATTGCAGATTCCACCAGGGGGAGTGAGGCACGTGACAGCGCTGATCAAGTACCCCAGTCGGCACGAACACGACCGATACTTCTCGCTAGAGACCCTCCCCGAGTCTGAGAATCAGTGGGGATACCGAATGATACCTGAAGTACGGGATTGGCCATCTACCGTCCCCAGGAAGATTACTGTGTCTATCCAGAACATGTCTCTCCATACCGTGCCGCTAGAAGTAGGACAAAGGTTGGGTAGAATTTATCCTGTGGATCCTGTAGACGACCCAGTGACCGTTCACACTGCCCGTGTGGGAGAAGAGGCCGAGGCACTACAATTCGACTTCGGAGAGTCTCCCCTGGAAGAAGCATGGAAAGAGAAGCTATGTGCTCAGTTGAGAGAGAGACGAGATGTGTTCTCTACTAGTGAGATGGACGTGGGATGCAGCAGAAGCGCTCAGCACACGATTCGTCTGAATGATGACACGCCATTTAGGGAAAGGTCGCGCCGCTTAGCTCCCAGAGATGTGGAGGATGTGCGGGGTGTCCTGAACGAGATGGAAACGGCCGGCATAGTGACCGGATCTCGGAGTCCCTATGCCTCACCGATTGTGGTGGTACGAAAGAAGAATGGGTCTGTTCGATTGTGCGTGGACTACAGAACATTGAACAGACGTACTGTGCCTGACCAATACACGCTACCCCGAATAGAGGAGATTCTCAGCGCACTGTCCGGAAGCCAGTGGTTTAGCGTGTTGGACCTTCGATCTGGGTATTACCAGGTTCCGATGAGCCCTACTGATCAAGAAAAGACGGCGTTCGTCTGTCCCCTGGGATTTTATCAGTTCACTCGGATGCCCCAAGGTATCTGTGGCGCTCCAGCCACTTTCCAACGGCTTATGGAAAAGACGATTGGAGATATGTGTCCGCGTGAGTGTTTGGTCTATCTAGACGACATAATTGTGTTCGGAGCCACCCTTGAAGAACACGAGACTAGGCTGATGAAAGTATTGGATCGCTTAGGGAAAGAAGGCCTGAAGCTCTCATTGGATAAGTGCCGCTTCTGTCGAACATCGGTCACTTATGTGGGTCATATCGTGTCCGCAGACGGAGTGGCCACCGACCCGGCCAAGGTGGAGGCGGTGGTGAATTGGCCAAGACCCGAGAATGTGATGGAGCTGAGGTCATTTCTCGGGTTCTGTGGATATTATAGAAGATTCGTGGATGGATACTCCAAGAAGGCAGCTGTGCTGAACGATCTGCTGAAGGTCTATCCAGAGGAACCCAAGCAGAAGAGGACCCCCCCAAGGACCCCCTTCGGGGATCGGTGGACGCCGGCTTGTGAGGAAGCATTTAAGAGACTGAAGAATAGTTTAACAGAGGCTCCCGTTCTAGCATATGCTGACCCGGAGAAGCCTTACATTCTGCACGTGGATGCCAGCCTCAACGGATTGGGAGCTGTGCTACACCAGAAGTACCCCACTGGGCTTCGTCCTGTGGCATATGCAAGTAGAAGTTTGACTCCCAGTGAAAAGAATTATCCAGTTCACAAATTGGAGTTCCTCGCCCTCAAATGGGCCATATCTGACAAACTACATGATTACCTATATGGGGTCACCTTCGAGGTCCGAACAGACAACAATCCTCTGACCTATGTACAAACCACGGCCAAATTAGATGCGACCGGTCACAGATGGTTGGCCACCCTCGCCAATTACCAGTTTTCTATGAAATATAAGCCTGGACCTCTCAATATAGGAGCCGATGCTCTATCTAGGAGATCGGGACTGGGCGAGACCGCCGACGATGGCCCTTGGGAAGAAATTCCAGGACCAGGAATGAGAGCTATGTGTTCCACTGCTGCTATTGTAAATGACCGAGTGGCATTCTCCGAGCTACGAGTAGTGGATTCTTTAGGGTGTCGACCTCAAGCCCTTCCAGAAGCTTACTGCCACCCTGATGGCATGGGTCTAACACAAGACGTCATCTTCACGGTGAAGGAACTGGTACTAGCACAGACACATGATCCTGCGGCTAAGGCTGTCCGAGAGGCCCTACACAAAAATGACTCTGCACTGGTGAAACGGGCTCCTCGCGAGGATGTGGGTCTTCTCATGAGAGAATGGGATAAGTTTGAGATGGATAACGGCCTACTCTATAGGGTTGTTCAATTCCACAATCATCCTGACCGTCGACAACTATTTCTACCTCGGCGTATGCAAGGTCTCGTTTTAAGATCACTACATGATGATCATGGACATTTGGGGGTGGATAAGACCTTGGGTTTAGTGCGAGACCGGTTCTTCTGGCCTAGGATGCGGGAGTCAATTGAACAACACTGCAGAAAATGTCTACGTTGCATTCATAGGAAGACCCTTCCCACCCGTGCTGCTCCAATGGGCCATCTCAAAAGTGCTGGGCCTATGGATTTAGTTTGTATGGACTTTTTGTGCATAGAGCCAGATTCAAAGGGTATAGGAAATGTGCTAGTAGTGACAGATCACTACACTCGATACGCTCAAGCCTTCCCCACGAAGGACCAGAAGGCTACCACAGTGGCTAAAGTGCTGTGGGAGAAGTATTTTGTGCATTATGGTCTGCCCAGCAGGATGCACTCTGACCAGGGACGGGATTTTGAGAGCAAGCTGATCAAAGAGTTGCTAACACTGTTGAACATTCAAAAGTCCAGGACTACTCCCTACCACCCAGAGGGAGATGCGCTCCCTGAAAGATTTAATCGGACATTGCTGGACATGCTAGGCACTCTGAAAAATTCCCAAAAAGGAGAATGGAGTAAACATGTTGAGGCCTTGGTGCATGCCTACAATTGCACTAGGCACGAGTCCACCGGATACACCCCATACTTCATGATGTTCGGGAGAGAAGCCAGACTGCCAATCGACATCCGCCTAAGGGTATCTACCGACGGGATACCCAACATGGCTCATTATCGATATGTGCAGAGACTCCAGGACAGTCTGCACCGTGCCTATCAGTTAGCTGAAAGAGCCACCGCTCGACTGAATGCCAATAATAAAAGACGGTACGACCACAAAGTACGCTATAGAGCGCTCCAACCAGGAGACGCAGTTCTCCTACGCAACTTAGGGATTCCAGGCAAGCACAAGTTAGCTGATCGCTGGAGGGAGGGGCCTTTTCAAGTAGAGTCCCAAATGCCGGGCCTCCCTGTTTATCGCATACGTGATGTGAATGGCAAAGTAAAAGTTTGGCACCGAAACCACTTGTTACCTATCTCCCAACTGGGAGAGAGTGAACCTGAAACAGAAACAGTAATGAACGACAGTGAGCCTGAAGAGGCTATTGCGAATCCTGGCCCCATAGATGAGACCATTCAGGATCCTTTGGAGGGAACATCCAACAGAGACTGGTGGGCACCTCCCGAAGGCGCAACAAGTAAGGGGCCAGCTGACAAAGTACCTCCATTGGAATTTTCACCAAGTAATCAATCACTAGATCCTACCACTCCGAGTTTTGTGCCTCAAAGAGACAATGTTCAGTTGCAAAGAGACTTTCCCCAAACTGGTTCACCCTCTGCCAGAGAGTCTAGGCCTCAAGCCTACGATGGTCTGTCTCAAGAGGAAGAAATGGAGACTGAGACTCGCAGGAGTCAGAGAGTGAGACGCCCTCCCACTAGAGTGGCTTATGATTCATTAGGGGCACCTCACTATGAGTCTCAGCAGCAAGCTAAAGCCAAGCTAGCCTCAGTTATCAATATGTTTGTTGAACTGTACAATCTCGTTTAGAGTAATCGTTAAGTTGTACTTTAACACTGCATTTTTATTATATAATTTTTGTACACTGTTGGAAGGTTATGTGGTTCAAGCGAGGACGTTGGAGTTTTCACCAGGGGGAGGATGTAGCCATGTCCCCCTCCTTTGTCCCCCTCGCACACTCACCCCCTCCTTTCCCGTTGCGCGCGTGGTTGTATTGCGGCCGGTTGCTAGGGAAGCATATCGGGCGGTTGCCGGGGACGCGAGCGGCGAGCAGGCCGGTTGCCGGGGACGCGATCGGGCCGTCGCTAGGGCCGCGATCGCGTTGCCACCGGCCCGGCGGCTAGCGGAGCAGGGCGCCGCCATGACAGTTAGCTCGCGCATGCGCAGGAGGCCAGCTAGCGCAGGAGGCTCCAGATAGCTCGCGCATGCGCGAGAATAGACGGTCAGCCCCCAGGGTGCATAGGGGCAGAGACACCTGATGCCAGGGAGCCAATCAGAGGGCCAGATTCCCCTGCTAGCAAGGAGATACATTTCGCGGGGTTTTGCAGCCACGCACTGACTCAGGATCCGGACCAGCTAGGGGTAGGAGGTGGATGCAGGGGTGAGTGACCCTCTGCATTAGGCCAGCAGCCCCCAAGGTCCCAGTTAGGTCCTGAGCCATCTATTAGCTTGTGGAGCTTAGGGACAGGCCCTAGATAGGGACACTGCCCCATTTATTGGTTGAATAGACAGGGACACAGTGTTGAAGCCGTGCGGCCCTGTGAGGTGGGTTCTGGGCTCAGAACACCACCCAAGACCCTGCGACAAGGAGTGACATTGTCGCGCTGGACTTTCAACCCACGCGGTGTGGAGGACCCCGTCGGATCGTGTGGATTTATATCGCGGTACCCGTGGCTGGAGCCCGGGCAGGTAACCTGCAACTCACGTGCACCAACCAGGCCTATCACCAAACATAGTGGCTGCGCAGTCACACACACACATGTACAGTGGTATTTGACTTCGAGAACACGAGACATTTGGGTGGGGGTTACTGGACACAGGGTGGGGTCACATTGTGGGTGGTTAGCGTCCGCCGTGACGCCTAGAGGTGATAGCGTCCGCCGTGACGCCTAGAGGTGATAGTGTCCGCCGTGACGCCTAAAGGTGGTAGCGTCCGCCGTGACGCATAGTGTGGTTAGCGTCCGCCGTGGCGCATGATGCTGTTATGCTGTTTTGATGTTATGCTGTTACGTGATTTGTGTGTTTCCATGCAGTAAAGCCCGTCCTGTTTTATATTCGGTAGTGTTGTGTGGTTGTTCCTGTGAGGGCCTCCTCCCACTCCGTTGGGATCCCTCCCAGGTGGAGGCGTTGCACCTAGAGATGTATGATAAAGATGTACCCCAGGTTCCCCAAGCGGAGGCTTAGGCTCCTGAGAGCCACACAGGTTGCACAGCAAGTAGTAGCGGCGGTAGTCATAGGGAACACCCGTTACATTTGGAGGCGCTGCTGAGATTCAGACCTGGGGTGCCCGAACTCAGTAAAAATGTCGTTAGGTTACACGTTACCTTCCCACCAAGAGGTGTACACGTGGGCGGTAAAAAGGCAAGTCCCGCCCTCACAAACCCTTGCTGTAGGACAAGTGCCCGCCAATGCCTCATCCTATGAACTATGTTTAATCCTAATGCAGTACCCAGGCTTAGAAGATGCCAGAATCTTGGGTCGCCGCTCCGACCCCGACGGGTCATGGTGCACCGTATTAATCACTGGGGGATGGGAATTGTCGCCCCAACAAGGCCCATCCAACTTGCGTTTCCACGGGGCCCTCAGCTCAGGGTGTCCTGTTATATATCCTGAAATGCCGATAAAACCCGAACCCTGTAGCCCCCGGACAGACCTGCTAGAGACTAGTATGAGCATGTCCCTGTCCCCACCAGAAAGTATATGTGGGGATGAGGCCAGTGTATTATCCTGTGCTAATTGTCGCTCAAGCAGACGGAGCTCCAGCCCCAGTAGAATGGGAGAAATCCAATTACTAGCCCAGGCCATCCAACAACTGGGTAGGCCCAAGCACGAATCCCCTTCCCCTCAGCCATACCGCAAGTTAAAGCTCTTTTCAGGGGTAAACCCTACTCCCACTGGTGAAGAGGCTTTTGATGTTTGGAAGGAATATGCTTCACAGGTACTGGAAGAGTGGACCTGTCCTGATGAGGTGAAAAGACAACGAATCATGGAGTGCCTGCGCCCGCCTGCGTCCACTACCATCAAGATGTATAAAGATCAGCATACGGGGGTTACCGCACATCAGATGATGGAGTCGCTTACCCGGGCATATGGTAAGGAAGATGATGTGAGTGAGCTATGGACTAAGTATTACAATCTCCGCCAGAAAGAGGGGGAAGACCTATCCGAGTTCATACAACGGATCCAATTGCTCTTGTGGGAGCTACGTTCCCGCCAAGTCATCAAGGCCTCAGAAGTAAATGAGTATAGGCGCACTCAATTCCTGCGGGGAGCCATACCCACGCACCATATCGTGATAATGATCAGATGCACGCTACAGAAGGGAGACCCCCCTACTCTAGAAGACCTACTGGATGAGGTGAAGGGTCATGAGGCCTATACTAGGTTGCATACGCCCAAGAAGGCCAAAGACCCGCGCAAGGATGAGACCAAGGAAGCAACAGTGCCCAAAGCAAAGGGGAGCAAGAGCGGTAAGGATACGGCCACCCCGGAGGTGCCTAGGTCCGCTCCCAGGTCACTTGACGGTCCGGGTCCCCGCCCAGACTTCCGCTGCTTCAACTGTGGCGAGCAGGGCCATGTTGCAAGGAACTGTTCAAACCCCACTAAGGCCCAGACCTACACCGTGACCGTGCGGAAGGCAAGCTCGTCCCTATCAACCGTACCCGAAGATGTTACCGAGGAGTCGGGGAGGCCTTCCACGGAGGAGACGCCCCCGGCCGATGCTTACTGCCGAGTAGGGCCCACCGCTGTAATAAGAGTCGTCGTGGAGGGGATATACTCTTCAGCACTTCTGGACACTGGATCACAAGTGACCATCATCTACCGTCCATTCTACGACCAGCACCTCAGCCATCTTCCCTTGCAGTCAGCCGAAAAGATGAAGTTATGGGGACTGAGTAAAGATGATTATCCCATAGACGGAATAGTAGCGGTCAAGCTGGATATCTTGCAGTTGAACACTAACAAGTCGCATCCCATGCTGGTGGAAGCTTTGGTCTGTCCAGAGGCTCGAGAACATCCCAGTGCCCCCATCATACTAGGCACGAATGCCGATATTGTGAGGTCGGTGATTCGCTCATTCCTACAAGAAGCCGGTGAGCTACCGTTGTCATCCCTGAATATAGCCCCTGGCCTGCGGGAAGAATGCTATAGGGTGGCGTATGAGGAACAGTATGGTGAAATCTTTAATCAAGAGCGAGGGTTATTGCAGATTCCACCAGGGGGAGTGAGGCACGTGACAGCGCTGATCAAGTACCCCAGTCGGCACGAACACGACCGATACTTCTCGCTAGAGACCCTCCCCGAGTCTGAGAATCAGTGGGGATACCGAATGATACCTGAAGTACGGGATTGGCCATCTACCGTCCCCAGGAAGATTACTGTGTCTATCCAGAACATGTCTCTCCATACCGTGCCGCTAGAAGTAGGACAAAGGTTGGGTAGAATTTATCCTGTGGATCCTGTAGACGACCCAGTGACCGTTCACACTGCCCGTGTGGGAGAAGAGGCCGAGGCACTACAATTCGACTTCGGAGAGTCTCCCCTGGAAGAAGCATGGAAAGAGAAGCTATGTGCTCAGTTGAGAGAGAGACGAGATGTGTTCTCTACTAGTGAGATGGACGTGGGATGCAGCAGAAGCGCTCAGCACACGATTCGTCTGAATGATGACACGCCATTTAGGGAAAGGTCGCGCCGCTTAGCTCCCAGAGATGTGGAGGATGTGCGGGGTGTCCTGAACGAGATGGAAACGGCCGGCATAGTGACCGGATCTCGGAGTCCCTATGCCTCACCGATTGTGGTGGTACGAAAGAAGAATGGGTCTGTTCGATTGTGCGTGGACTACAGAACATTGAACAGACGTACTGTGCCTGACCAATACACGCTACCCCGAATAGAGGAGATTCTCAGCGCACTGTCCGGAAGCCAGTGGTTTAGCGTGTTGGACCTTCGATCTGGGTATTACCAGGTTCCGATGAGCCCTACTGATCAAGAAAAGACGGCGTTCGTCTGTCCCCTGGGATTTTATCAGTTCACTCGGATGCCCCAAGGTATCTGTGGCGCTCCAGCCACTTTCCAACGGCTTATGGAAAAGACGATTGGAGATATGTGTCCGCGTGAGTGTTTGGTCTATCTAGACGACATAATTGTGTTCGGAGCCACCCTTGAAGAACACGAGACTAGGCTGATGAAAGTATTGGATCGCTTAGGGAAAGAAGGCCTGAAGCTCTCATTGGATAAGTGCCGCTTCTGTCGAACATCGGTCACTTATGTGGGTCATATCGTGTCCGCAGACGGAGTGGCCACCGACCCGGCCAAGGTGGAGGCGGTGGTGAATTGGCCAAGACCCGAGAATGTGATGGAGCTGAGGTCATTTCTCGGGTTCTGTGGATATTATAGAAGATTCGTGGATGGATACTCCAAGAAGGCAGCTGTGCTGAACGATCTGCTGAAGGTCTATCCAGAGGAACCCAAGCAGAAGAGGACCCCCCCAAGGACCCCCTTCGGGGATCGGTGGACGCCGGCTTGTGAGGAAGCATTTAAGAGACTGAAGAATAGTTTAACAGAGGCTCCCGTTCTAGCATATGCTGACCCGGAGAAGCCTTACATTCTGCACGTGGATGCCAGCCTCAACGGATTGGGAGCTGTGCTACACCAGAAGTACCCCACTGGGCTTCGTCCTGTGGCATATGCAAGTAGAAGTTTGACTCCCAGTGAAAAGAATTATCCAGTTCACAAATTGGAGTTCCTCGCCCTCAAATGGGCCATATCTGACAAACTACATGATTACCTATATGGGGTCACCTTCGAGGTCCGAACAGACAACAATCCTCTGACCTATGTACAAACCACGGCCAAATTAGATGCGACCGGTCACAGATGGTTGGCCACCCTCGCCAATTACCAGTTTTCTATGAAATATAAGCCTGGACCTCTCAATATAGGAGCCGATGCTCTATCTAGGAGATCGGGACTGGGCGAGACCGCCGACGATGGCCCTTGGGAAGAAATTCCAGGACCAGGAATGAGAGCTATGTGTTCCACTGCTGCTATTGTAAATGACCGAGTGGCATTCTCCGAGCTACGAGTAGTGGATTCTTTAGGGTGTCGACCTCAAGCCCTTCCAGAAGCTTACTGCCACCCTGATGGCATGGGTCTAACACAAGACGTCATCTTCACGGTGAAGGAACTGGTACTAGCACAGACACATGATCCTGCGGCTAAGGCTGTCCGAGAGGCCCTACACAAAAATGACTCTGCACTGGTGAAACGGGCTCCTCGCGAGGATGTGGGTCTTCTCATGAGAGAATGGGATAAGTTTGAGATGGATAACGGCCTACTCTATAGGGTTGTTCAATTCCACAATCATCCTGACCGTCGACAACTATTTCTACCTCGGCGTATGCAAGGTCTCGTTTTAAGATCACTACATGATGATCATGGACATTTGGGGGTGGATAAGACCTTGGGTTTAGTGCGAGACCGGTTCTTCTGGCCTAGGATGCGGGAGTCAATTGAACAACACTGCAGAAAATGTCTACGTTGCATTCATAGGAAGACCCTTCCCACCCGTGCTGCTCCAATGGGCCATCTCAAAAGTGCTGGGCCTATGGATTTAGTTTGTATGGACTTTTTGTGCATAGAGCCAGATTCAAAGGGTATAGGAAATGTGCTAGTAGTGACAGATCACTACACTCGATACGCTCAAGCCTTCCCCACGAAGGACCAGAAGGCTACCACAGTGGCTAAAGTGCTGTGGGAGAAGTATTTTGTGCATTATGGTCTGCCCAGCAGGATGCACTCTGACCAGGGACGGGATTTTGAGAGCAAGCTGATCAAAGAGTTGCTAACACTGTTGAACATTCAAAAGTCCAGGACTACTCCCTACCACCCAGAGGGAGATGCGCTCCCTGAAAGATTTAATCGGACATTGCTGGACATGCTAGGCACTCTGAAAAATTCCCAAAAAGGAGAATGGAGTAAACATGTTGAGGCCTTGGTGCATGCCTACAATTGCACTAGGCACGAGTCCACCGGATACACCCCATACTTCATGATGTTCGGGAGAGAAGCCAGACTGCCAATCGACATCCGCCTAAGGGTATCTACCGACGGGATACCCAACATGGCTCATTATCGATATGTGCAGAGACTCCAGGACAGTCTGCACCGTGCCTATCAGTTAGCTGAAAGAGCCACCGCTCGACTGAATGCCAATAATAAAAGACGGTACGACCACAAAGTACGCTATAGAGCGCTCCAACCAGGAGACGCAGTTCTCCTACGCAACTTAGGGATTCCAGGCAAGCACAAGTTAGCTGATCGCTGGAGGGAGGGGCCTTTTCAAGTAGAGTCCCAAATGCCGGGCCTCCCTGTTTATCGCATACGTGATGTGAATGGCAAAGTAAAAGTTTGGCACCGAAACCACTTGTTACCTATCTCCCAACTGGGAGAGAGTGAACCTGAAACAGAAACAGTAATGAACGACAGTGAGCCTGAAGAGGCTATTGCGAATCCTGGCCCCATAGATGAGACCATTCAGGATCCTTTGGAGGGAACATCCAACAGAGACTGGTGGGCACCTCCCGAAGGCGCAACAAGTAAGGGGCCAGCTGACAAAGTACCTCCATTGGAATTTTCACCAAGTAATCAATCACTAGATCCTACCACTCCGAGTTTTGTGCCTCAAAGAGACAATGTTCAGTTGCAAAGAGACTTTCCCCAAACTGGTTCACCCTCTGCCAGAGAGTCTAGGCCTCAAGCCTACGATGGTCTGTCTCAAGAGGAAGAAATGGAGACTGAGACTCGCAGGAGTCAGAGAGTGAGACGCCCTCCCACTAGAGTGGCTTATGATTCATTAGGGGCACCTCACTATGAGTCTCAGCAGCAAGCTAAAGCCAAGCTAGCCTCAGTTATCAATATGTTTGTTGAACTGTACAATCTCGTTTAGAGTAATCGTTAAGTTGTACTTTAACACTGCATTTTTATTATATAATTTTTGTACACTGTTGGAAGGTTATGTGGTTCAAGCGAGGACGTTGGAGTTTTCACCAGGGGGAGGATGTAGCCATGTCCCCCTCCTTTGTCCCCCTCGCACACTCACCCCCTCCTTTCCCGTTGCGCGCGTGGTTGTATTGCGGCCGGTTGCTAGGGAAGCATATCGGGCGGTTGCCGGGGACGCGAGCGGCGAGCAGGCCGGTTGCCGGGGACGCGATCGGGCCGTCGCTAGGGCCGCGATCGCGTTGCCACCGGCCCGGCGGCTAGCGGAGCAGGGCGCCGCCATGACAGTTAGCTCGCGCATGCGCAGGAGGCCAGCTAGCGCAGGAGGCTCCAGATAGCTCGCGCATGCGCGAGAATAGACGGTCAGCCCCCAGGGTGCATAGGGGCAGAGACACCTGATGCCAGGGAGCCAATCAGAGGGCCAGATTCCCCTGCTAGCAAGGAGATACATTTCGCGGGGTTTTGCAGCCACGCACTGACTCAGGATCCGGACCAGCTAGGGGTAGGAGGTGGATGCAGGGGTGAGTGACCCTCTGCATTAGGCCAGCAGCCCCCAAGGTCCCAGTTAGGTCCTGAGCCATCTATTAGCTTGTGGAGCTTAGGGACAGGCCCTAGATAGGGACACTGCCCCATTTATTGGTTGAATAGACAGGGACACAGTGTTGAAGCCGTGCGGCCCTGTGAGGTGGGTTCTGGGCTCAGAACACCACCCAAGACCCTGCGACAAGGAGTGACATTGTCGCGCTGGACTTTCAACCCACGCGGTGTGGAGGACCCCGTCGGATCGTGTGGATTTATATCGCGGTACCCGTGGCTGGAGCCCGGGCAGGTAACCTGCAACTCACGTGCACCAACCAGGCCTATCACCAAACATAGTGGCTGCGCAGTCACACACACACATGTACAGTGGTATTTGACTTCGAGAACACGAGACATTTGGGTGGGGGTTACTGGACACAGGGTGGGGTCACACTGTGGGTGGTTAGCGTCTGCCGTGACGCCTAGAGGTGATAGCGTCCGCCGTGACGCCTAGAGGTGATAGTGTCCGCCGTGACGCCTAAAGGTGGTAACGTCCGCCGTGACGCATAGTGTGGTTAGCGTCCGCCGTGGCGCATGATGCTGTTATGCTGTTTTGATGTTATGCTGTTACGTGATTTGTGTGTTTCCATGCAGTAAAGCCCGTCCTGTTTTATATTCGGTAGTGTTGTGTGGTTGTTCCTGTGAGGGCCTCCTCCCACTCCGTTGGGATCCCTCCCAGGTGGAGGCGTTGCACCTAGAGATGTATGATAAAGATGTACCCCAGGTTCCCCAAGCGGAGGCTTAGGCTCCTGAGAGCCACACAGGTTGCACAGCAAGTAGTAGCGGCGGTAGTCATAGGGAACACCCGTTACACTGGTAAAACATTTTATCTATCTATCTATATATATATATATATATATATATATATATATATATATATATATATATATATAGGCAATACGATACCGCACGTGGACGAATATCAGAGGCAGCACTCCAAATGAATATCAAAAATCCTGTATTATTCAACAAAACATCATATCCAACGTTTCGGTCCTCAAACGGGACCTTTGTCAAGGTGATGATTAACAGAGTGAACTAAGAACACATATAAATACCCCCAGAAACCCCAAAATCAACAGGTGCAGCATATAAATTGATTAAAACAAAAATCACATCCATAATGTTAAACCCCTGTGTCCTGTCAGTGTATCAGCCTTCTCTGCAGCTCCTGTTTACTTCCTGATATATAAAACGCATGTGCTGCACATACACCAGTAAATGGTTAATTAGCAGTGCTGCTAGTCTAAGAAACAAGTCAAATAACACTACATATCTAAAGACTACATATATGAAATGACAATGTCTCTAGCTATAAGGAGCAAGCAGGACACCCCAACTAATGAAATAAATAACTATATCTAATTAATGAATAACATTATGGGAGTCTAAATAGATGACCATATGCATCACTTAAAATTAAAACACCCAATATCAAAGTGAGAAAACATACTAAATGTGAACATATATAACGATGTGTACTGACCAAAAGATTTATAATAAATAACTGAAATAACACAAATCATTACTGCAACTTATACTAACCATCAAAATAAATCATACGTTTGTCTATAATTTGTCATATTGGAAATAGGTATTTTGTTATCAACCTAAAACACATAGAACTAAGAGTGCATCGAACAATAACAGCTGTAGCATGACCACACACCGCAATGGCAGTCATCAGCTGTCACTCAATACACATAGATAAAGTTAGTATATAACAATGAATTTCCAAAAATACCGACTTGACGTATAAAAAGTATTTCAGGTCTATCTGGTAGAACTTAATGGACATGCTGAATCATTAATAAACATAGAACATGTTATGTCATGAACTGATAATCAGAAAACCTGTAGTGTGGAATCAAAAACATGAATAGTAGATGGCATAAAGAGTGCGTCCGCCAGTACTAGAAACATATCCATCAGATCATCAAGGATAATCAGTAAGAAACTTATTGGTGGTAAGCAAACGAATTGTATGCACAGACATAGTCCGGATAGCAGATGAGAAGATGTCCTATAAACTCCAATCCTGGGGACGAAAAGTCACCTATTACAGATGAGAACTATCTGGAAAAATTTGTTATAAAAAGCAACTCAATTGAAATTCCTCGTTTAACCCACGAGGACGTAATGTGTCCAAATTATAGATTGTTCTTGCTTCAAGTTGCAATAGGGATCTCTTGCGATCTCCTCCTCTGGATGGTGCCTTGACCTTTGCAATTGGCATACACCTCAAGGTCGCGAGTCTGTGTTTCATCTCCTTAAAGTGACGAGCCACTGGTTGCTGTGTTAAATCTTCCTTGTTATCCGCATCTGCTAAAGCCTTCCTGATTGCTGAATGATGAAGACTAAGCCGTTCCTTCAGCATACGTATCGTCTTGCCAATGTAATATAGGCCACATGGACACCTAATAAAATATATCACATATTTTGAGTCACAGTTCAAAAATTCTTTGATCTTAATCCGATGTCCTTGATGAGGATGTGGAAAAGATTTTCCCAACACCATGTATTGGCAATTAACACAGCCACGACATTTAAACACACCAATAGGTTTATTTAACCAGGACAGGTTTTTAGCATGTTTTGAACTTGGATCCGCACGGACAAGAAGATCTCCCAAGTTACGACCTCTCCGGTAACAAAAACGGGGTGGTTCTTTGAAAAATTGTCCAATATGTTTGTCCTTGGATAAAATATGGGTGTGTGGTAAAATGCTCTTTCTAATGAAGCTGGATGCTGTCGTGTATGTGCTTTTGATGTTAAAGCGATTATCGCATGCCTGTTTCTGTTGTGGTATCAATAATGTTGATCTTTGTACGTTTTTTGCTTTTTCTAAAGCTGAGGTCACATCCTTAGTGCTATACCCTCGTGCCAGAAAACAATCTTTCATTTCATCCACTGCTACCTCTAATCTTGCAGGATCACTTGTTATTTTTATGACCCTTAAGAACTGTGAGAAAGGTAAACCTTTTTTCATTGGTGCTGGATGGTGACTGGATGCTAGCAAAAGAGTGTTCCTATCCGTGACTTTTTTATACATCCTTGTCGCCAAATGACCATTGTCCTTGTAGACCACAGTGTCAAGAAAAGAAACCTCTATTGTGCTGAAATTCAATGTGAAGCGTATAGTAGATGGAATACTGTTAAGCATATCGACAAATGCTAATAACTCCAATTCTGATCCTGACCAGAGTAAAAACAAATCAATGTAGCGAAAAAGCCTGATGATGTGTTTACTATATACTTTATTACCAAAAAAATGCAGTTTATGCAAACTAATCCCATCCCATATGAGTTACCTCTCGTTTTCAGGTATGTTCTGGGCACAGAGTTATAATGACAAATACATGGTTACAAATACATAGTTACATGTATATACTGTTATATATGTAGCCCTTTTTCTGACGCCTTTCCAAAGGGACTACTGGTACTGTAAGCAACCTGCGGCTCCAGGAGATCTGAGCCTCCGCTAGCTGGGAGCCTGGGGTAATATTCACACATTCACACAGCGCAGCGCCTCCACTTACCCAGGATCCCCGTGACGTAAGATTCCCCTGGGCAAGAAATACAACAACACACATACACCATATAGATAATAACTAATACTTTACTGACATACATAGAAAACATAACACATGCATAATAACCTGTGTCCCTCTCACGAAAAGACACTAACCGTGACGTCCCGCAGGACGCTTTCCCAACACCAGGCGAATCCCACCCAGTGTCCAAAGAGCCCCACCCAATATGTCCCGTACTCTTACAGAGAGTCACTGGGTGACTGCGCAGTCACTAATTACGCTAAGGGCCCGGTGGTGCACTTATGTATTAGATACCTGCCGAGCACTCCGGTGCTCGGGTCAGCAATCTTCACAAAGGCTCAGTCGGCGATGACTCCTTCAACAGAACTCCGGACACGCGCGGACCGCCAGGGCGGTCCCACTCTGGAATGTTCTCTGTGGACCCCAATGTGGGTCCAACCGCTTCACGGGAACAACAGCCGCCGCCGCGTCCCTATCTATCTAAGTGGCGCTAACATGACAGGAACCCTAACCTAGGGCCTGTCCCTGTGGTACAGCAACCTGTAGTGGCTTGGGAATCTCCTAGGGCCTGGGGGTAGTGACCTGTCCCACTCCCCTAACTACCCAAGTCCCTAACGGTACTAACAACTAGCAGCACCTGCAGCAACAGTACACTGCACACGGAACCTGCAGCAATAACACACTGCACACACTGTGCCTACTTGTCAGCGTTCACAGCACTACCAGCCGTAACGCTGACAAGCCTGCACCCTCTCGTGCCTAAGGGCAGCCTCCCTATCTCGGGCTGTCCCTTAACAATTACCCACTACCCTTGCAGGGGGTTGGGGCCTACCTGAGGTGTGGGTACCTAGAGGGCCGCAGGAACTGCACGCGCTCCCCGCACCCTTCCTTCCCTCACTACTCTCCTGCTCCACCTGGATATCCTGAGTGACAGGGTCCCTTAACCTAGGGCAGTCCCTGGCAACACTCCTGTAATGGGGATACTTAACTACCTCGGGCCCTGGGGGTGCTGGCCTAATACAGGGAGTCCCTGACTCTTGTATCCTACCTCCTTCCCTGGGCTGCTCCGGTCTCTGACTGCCTAACGTGCTGCAAGCCTGCCAAATGTATCCACTTGCCTCTGCAGACTTCCTAAGCCCTATTGGCTCCCTGGTGTCACATGGGGCATACAGAGGCTCATGGGATCTGTAGTCCCAGCTCAGAGCCTTCCCTGAATGGCTAGGGGTTCGTGGGCTTTTCCTAGGCTCATCTGCGCCTGCACGATCTATCTCGGGCTGCCCTAACCTCCCCTGGACTTTCCCTGCTCTCGCGCGAGCTATCTGAGGGCCTTCCGCGCTATCGGGTCCCTGTGCATGCGCAGCCCGCATCGCAATGGCGGCGTCCTGCCTCTCCAGCCGCCGGGACCTTAGAGACGCGATCACGGCCTTAGCAACGGCCCGATCGCGTCCCCGGCAACCGGTCGCATGTGGGGGAAACCGCGCTGCTCCCTGCTCTGGCCCCCACCCTCGCGAAGTGCCGGCGGGTCCGTCGCTGCCTCCGGCGGCACCCGCGACCACACGGCACTCGCGGAGGGGGGTCAAGAAGGGAAAAATAAACCCGGGGCTACATTCTCCCCCTCGTAGAATCCCAACGACCTCGCTTGGGTAGCAACCATACAGAGAATTATATAATGAAAAATGCATGGCAAACGGTACATCACATACAGCAGCGGCAGCTCTTATTCGAGCAAATGCCGCTGGCTGTATGAGGCTGGGAAGCGGGTAGCCGCGGCGCGTGGCGGCGCACTGTGACGTCACAGTCACATGCGCGCCCGGCTTCCCCGTCTTCCCCGGCTTCCCCAGGCTTCCCCGACACCCCTGGACATCAAATTAAGGTAAGCGGGGGTGCGGGGAAGCAGAGGGGCAGAGCAGAAGCCGGGCTCGGGGTCCGGAAGCATAATAAGTTGCGCGCGAGTTGGAGGGGGGGTGCGTGGGGGAAACGCGGCGGCGCGCGGTTATTACTGGCGGCAGCTGGGGTAGATCCCGGCATGCCGCCGGCATTTAGTGCGATAAAGTATGTCGCTACTGTACAACATGCATTTTCCCATTGGTACCCAACTTACTCGCATGGATACCCGAGGCCAGCTTAGTCTCAGAGTGGAGTGCCCCTAACTGATTGGGTGAGGGTATCCCACCTTGACTCCTGTGAGTCTTTTGGACCTCCAGATCAGTCTCTACCGTCAAACCACCACCTCCCCCTCGTAGAAAAAATAGTAAGGGGTCCTGGGTATTAACCCTGGCCGGATCCTCCGGTTTCGTCTCACGGGAGACAGGGAGGGTCAGTCTCTTGCCTCGGTCTACCACATGGCGAACGAAGCGCTCCATCGTGCGCATGGGAGAGGCCGCAACTACCAGAGCGGTCTCAGCACAGTCTTTGCCCGCTCCAGCAATCCCTTTAACTGTGACATCCTCTGTAGACAGCACAATGTCTTCGTGCAGGCCCGGGTCGTGAGAAGACAAAGCTTGGAGATCCTTTGCACTGAAGTAGGCGTCGCTCCTGGCCGCTGTACCGGATACCTTGAGGGGATCAAATCCGCTCTCTGGTCTGCAGAGATCTTCTGGGGAAGACACCTCCACCAGGACATAATGACGAGGTGAGCCCATCGCCCGGGTGATCCTACCTTTGGAGCCACCAGGCTCCACGATCACCGGGGAGCACACACCCGACACCCTTGGGGCAGTTAACTCACCCCAGTCGTTGGCAGGTACTGATCCCAAGCCTGGGACCGCTGGTACCTCTATGGCAGGCCGGACTGGCTGTTGCAGGGCACACGGGCCCATATCAGGGTCCGCATCAGCTGAGAGGGATGGCTCGGTGACCTCACTAGAGTGGTCCGCCGGCAGGCGCATCACCACGAGCGGTTGGTCGCTAGAATCACCCAACAAGGACGGGGGTATAAACACCTTACCCTGGGATCCCGGAATCTGCGGTTCTGGTCTCTGTGGTTCCTGCTCGGGAACCGGGTCTGGAACCGACATCTGGGGTTCCAACATCTGTAGCTCTGCCTTCGGCGGCTCCGGCTCAGTGTCTAGCAAGTCCATTTGGGCACACGGCCCCTCCACCACCTCCATCGCTGAAGTGGAAGAACTAGTAGCGGCTTCACCCGCCTCGGTAGAACCATCAGGCGCGTCTTTCTCCGCAGGTTCCGCCATCAGAGGTTCCTGCTCTACCACTTGGATGTCCCCTTTGAGAGGGTCTGGAACCGTGTCGGCAACAGGGGTCTGGACACACGGGTCCCCGGAGGTCTCTGGAAGCAGGGGTATGATAGGCCTTAAGAACCAGGCACCGCAACACTCACATTGCGGCTCCCACGCCAGCGCATCTCTAGGACAGTCACAAGTGGGGCTAAAGCACTGGATACCCAGTTCTCCGTCCACCTCGATTTCCTTGAATTTGAGCGGCAACTGAGACAGGACGGCTCCCTGGGCATGGGCTTCTTGCAGGCAGGGGCACACTAGCACAACATCCTCTATTCCTGGGGCTCGCCAGGGCACATACACTCCAGGGTGTAACCCCTGGCAGTCTCTCTCATTCTCGGCGGATGAGTACTCCATTTCTGCAACAGTGTCCTCCTCTTCCTCTGGAGGTTCTGTAGGCTGCGGCAGTCTGGGTTTCAGAAACTGCGCCTCACAGTCAGGACACTCGGGCCCTCGGGTCAGTTCACCGACGGGGCAACCACATTCACTCAGGCAGCAGTGCATCCATTCTTCCCCATCTATCACTGTCGTCGTGAACACTACGGGTAACAAAGGTGACCTGTCCGTCCAGCCCCCAGTCACCTCCCAGTCTCTGAATGCACACGGGCATAATGCTATGGGCAATACTGAACGTGGGGACCATATGACTCTATACAGCCAGAGGTGTTCTTCTCTGCATCCCGTACTTTCCTCAGGGGGAACAGACATCGCTGATTGCTGTTCACTGTGCTCACTCACAGTGTGGGGCAGGGCTCGGGTTTTCCCGCCAGTCCTGGACAAAGGCTTGCAACATTCTTCTGTGCAGGCTGGCAGTCAGCCGCACATGTGCCATTTTGATTTGGCGGGAGCCGCCATTTTAGGTGGGACTCACTGTTAGTATCCCTTGCTGCAGGAGCCCCCATTTTGATTACAGTCCTGTCAACTACGCTAGGGCTCTCAATGCAGGCAGAAACTGCCAAGTCAGGGTAGATAAAGGGGCATCCATCGGTCGGACCCCCGGGCAGAGTCATGAATTGGGGGCCATCTTCCTCTCTTATGGCCTGTCCCACATACATCAGTACAGTACTCCATTGCAAGGTGACATCATACCTTCGCCCTCTGACCCACGTACAAGCTAGCCCAGGGAGTTTTCGAACCTGCGCCTGGACATCTAGCAGAGACACGCCAGCAGGGACTGCCCCCACGGCAACCACGCGGTTGGGAGGCACGTTAACCTTCAAGGCCCATGCGTAGACCTCCTGCTTTGAGAGCACCCACATGGTGAAACAAAAATAGGACACAATTTAGAAAAAAAATTACAGGGCACCCCAGGTCTGATCTCTCAGCAGCGCCTCCAAATGTAGCCCTTTTTCTGACGCCTTTCCAAAGGGACTACTAGTACTGTACGCAACCTGCGGCTCCAGGAGATCTGAGCCTCCGCTAGCTGGGAGCCTGGGGTAATATTCACACATTCACACAGCGCCTCCACTTACCCAGGATCCCCGTGACGTAAGATTCCCCTGGGCAAGAAATACAACAACACACATACACCATATAGATAATAACTAATACTTTACTGACATACATAGAAAACATAACACATGCATAATAACCTGTGTCCCTCTCACGAGGAGACACTAACCGTGACGTCCCGCAGGACGCTTTCCCAACACCAGGCGAATCCCACCCAGTGTCCAAAGAGCCCCACCCAATATGTCCCGTACTCTTACAGAGAGTCACTGGGTGACTGCGCAGTCACTAATTACGCTAAGGGCCCGGTGGTGCACTTATGTATTAGATACCTGCCGAGCACTCCGGTGCTCGGGTCAGCAATCTTCACAAAGGCTCAGTCGGCGATGACTCCTTCAACCGAACTCCGGACACGCGCGGACCGCCAGGGCGGTCCCACTCTGGAATGTTCTCTGTGGACCCCAACGTGGGTCCAACCGCTTCACGGGAACAACAGCCGCCGCCGCGTCCCTATCTATCTAAGTGGCGCTAACATGACAGGAACCCTAACCTAGGGCCTGTCCCTGTGGTACAGCAACCTGTAGTGGCTTGGGAATCTCCTAGGGCCTGGGGGTAGTGACCTGTCCCACTCCCCTAACTACCCAAGTCCCTAACGGTACTAACAACTAGCAGCACCTGCAGCAACAGTACACTGCACACGGAACCTGCAGCAATAACACACTGCACCTACTTGTCAGCGTTCACAGCACTACCAGCCGTAACGCTGACAAGCCTGCACCCTCTCGTGCCTAAGGGCAGCCTCCCTATCTCGGGCTGTCCCTTAACAATTACCCACTACCCTTGCAGGGGGTTGGGGCCTACCTGAGGTGTGGGTACCTAGAGGGCCGCAGGAACTGCACGCGCTCCCCGCACCCTTCCTTCCCTCACTACTCTCCTGCTCCACCTGGATATCCTGAGTGACAGGGTCCCTTAACCTAGGGCAGCCCCTGGCAACACTCCTGTAATGGGGATACTTAACTACCTCGGGCCCTGGGGGTGCTGGCCTAATACAGGGAGTCCCTGACTCCTGTATCCTACCTCCTTCCCTGGGCTGCTCCGGTCTCTGACTGCCTAACGTGCTGCAAGCCCGCCAAATGTATCCACTTGCCTCTGCAGACTTCCTAAGCCCTATTGGCTCCCTGGTGTCACATGGGGCATACAGAGGCTCATGGGATCTGTAGTCCCAGCTCAGAGCCTTCCCTGAATGGCTAGGGGTTCGCGGGCTTTTCCTAGGCTCATCTGCGCCTGCGCGATCTATCTCGGGCTGCCCTAACCTCCCCTGGGCTTTCCCTGCTCTCGCGCGAGCTATCTGGGGGCCTTCCGCGCTATCGGGTCCCTGCGCATGCGCAGCCCGCATCGCAATGGCGGCGTCCTGCCTCTCCAGCCGCCGGGACCTTAGAGACGCGATCGCGGCCTTAGCAACGGCCCGATCGCGTCCCCGGCAACCGGTCGCATGTGGGGGAAACTGCGCTGTTCCCTGCTCTGGCCCCCACCCTCGCGAAGTGCCGGCGGGTCCGTCGCTGCCTCCGGCGGCACCCGCAACCACACGGCACTCGCGGAGGGGGGTCAAGGAGGGAAAAATAAACCCGGGGCTACATATATATATATATATATAACTGAAATGTTTGGCTGTGGTGTTATGCTTTTTCTGATTGGTTGGCCCCTCTTGCTCGCGCGCTCTCCCATTGGCTGAGGGGCGGGGTGACGTCACACATAGGGGCACACAGACAAGCTACCATCCTCCTCACTCGGCGACAAGCTACCATCCTCCTCACAGGGGGGAGAATAATGTGAGTTGCGGGGGGGGGAGAGTGATGTGTGACGCTGTGAAGGAGGGGGGAAACGGAGCTTAACGGGGGGGGACAGAGCTGGGAATGGGGGGAGGGTAATGGAGCTGGGGAGGGGAGTGGCGACAGAGGGGGAGTGGGAAAATTAAATCCCGGGCTACGCCGGGTATATCAGCTAGTAAATGAATAAATTAAAATGATGGGTCTAGGTTTTAAATGCTGCTCTTCTTTTGGTTGTCCTAACCTGTGGACTCTTTCAACCTCCTTATGTGTTAGTCGCAATTTGTCCGGTAGCCATTTTTGGCGGACGTTTAATAGCTTGTTTTGTTTTATCGTTTCTGGGACTCCTATTATCCGATATTATTCCTTCTGGACCGATTTTCTAAATCATCAATCTTTTCTTCTAAAACAAGGGAAGATGTTGGAGGCGGTGCAGCTGCATTAGGCCTCGGCAATGTTTAGCGCTTGCTTGCTGAAGCGTGCTGACGCGCGCTCCCACTCAGCACTGAGCCCCTATAGCCACAATCAGAGCGGCTTTAGTAGGGGCTCGCCTGCGCTTCCGCGCGCTTGCGGAAGCGCAGGTCTTAGGGGAATTTAAAATTCCCCCGCTTGCCGGCGCAACAGGCCAGTCACGTGAGCGGTTCGCCCAATGAGGGCGAACCAGCTCCGTGACGTCACTGGCCCGCCCCAGGCCAGTGACGTGCCCGCCCCCGGCCCGCCCCCTGACGGCCCGCTGACAGCGCTTGCGGTAAGCAACCGCAAGGCCAGGGAAAGCACCCGCTTTCCCTGCGCCTCAGCACGCCAGCAGGGAGCCTGGCCGAGGCCTTAGAAGGAGACATTTAGACCGGACTGCAAAACTCCTCGGTACAAAAAAGTTTATTGGCAGCACATTAAAAACAGTAAGAGAACAACTCTTAATCACAAAGCGTGGTTCCCCTCGCTTTTTCAATGAGTAAGACATACAGAAAACATCAATTACTTAAATACCCATAATACCTCCCTCTCTGTGACGTAACGGCAAGCTGAACCAATGAAAACAATTACACCCCACCCCTCGAAGAGAGTGAGTTAAAGTTAACCTCTTCTCAATCAAAGTAGCAGGTGAGGTGATACAACACAGAGTAAGGAGACCCTGGGCGCAATCAAAACATACAAATCATATATGGTCTGTGCAAACACCCCATAATATAGCAATCTATGTTTGAAGAAACAATCAGTTGGGTCAATGCACTAAGCCAAATATAATCACACTTAAATTAAAATATGAATCATTGTTATTGAAACAAGGTAATTTAAAACAATCAATTACTGTGATTTGAATCCTAAACAATCTCCCAAGGGAGATGAATGTTACCAAATAGCAAAGAAACAAATTAACAAAAAGCATAGAAAAAAATATATAGACACGATATAATTATGAAATCTATAATCTCGAAATATTAAAAAATAAACTCATAGACAGCAATTGATTTTAGTCTGTCGTAACCAATTGTATAAAGTACGTATAACTTATAATACTAATAGAATAATAATACTAATAAAAATAATATATATTGAAAAAATTATTCATTTTCCAGAAGAGAAAAAAAGAGGAACAGAATGTTAATCCATGAGGCAGATCGAAACTACAAATTCGATTAGGTCTCCTTATAAGAAACTTGAACCAAGAAATGTTATGGAATCTTATTTGAAAATGATAATACCAAGACTGATATATCTAGAGGTATAATACAGGCATACCCCGCATTAATGTACGCAATGGGACCGGAGCATGTATGTAAAGCGAAAATGTACTTAAAGTGTAAAGCGAAAATGTACTTAAAGTGAAGCACTACCTTTTTCCCACTTATTGATGCATGTACTGTACTGCAATCATCATATACGTGCATAACTGATGTAATAAACGCATTTGTAACAGGCTCTATAGTCTCCCCGCTTGCGCACAGCTTCAGTACAGGTAGGGAGCCGGTATTGCTGTTCAGGACGTGCTGACAGGCGCATGCGTGAGCTGCCGTTTGCCTATTGAGCGATATGTACTTAAAGTGAGTGTCCTTAAACCGGGGTATGCCTGTATGTATTATCTCCCCAAACTGCACGAACATAGTTGGAGGATATTCATTGATCTTATAAATCCATAATTGCTGACAGCCACATGGAGCCACTCATAATCTGATATGTGATAAAACAATGTTTTTTTTAGAAGAAACAATTAGTGTAAGAAGTGTTGAAGCTCCCAATCAATCTTTATACCAGCCGGTGTAAGAGTATCCAAAGAGAATGTCCAAAACATTTCCCTTTTATTTAGGAGGTTCAATCTGTCTCCCCCCCTGTTTTGGAACCTCAATGTACTCAATTGCCATGAAATGAAATGAAAATTCGCTAGGCCACCATGAGGGATCTTTCTTAAGCAATAAGACCATACATTTACATACATACATCGACCATAACATGATTATACAGACGGATATTTTCCGCAAGCCAAACTCTAGTAATACCCTGTTGTCTGCTCAGAGCAATCACCCCCGTTCACTCATTAAAAGCATCCCTAAAGCACAGTTTCTTAGGCTAAGGTCCCGTTGCACGCGTCCGCACGGCTGGCTTGCTTGCCGGCGGCGCGTGCAACTCGCTGTACCGCGATCTGCGGTCTACAGGATGCTTTTCTCGGAGCGGGGGGGGGGCGTGGCCAAACGGGTCGGGGGGGGCGCGGCCATGACGTGAGGGGCGCGGCCATGACGTGAGGGGCCGGAGCGGGAGGTGGGAGGATTGACTGGGAGGATTGACTGGGAGGGGGGGCGTGGCTTGAGCGCAGGGACCCGCTACTCTTCCCCCCCCTCCCTCCACGGGCTGCCACGGGCTGCAGGTAAGTAAAAAAAACACACACACGCAGGCACTCATACATACACACACACACACACACACACACACACACACACACACACACACACACACGCACGCACTCATACACACACACACAGACAGAGACAGGCACGCACACAGACAGGCACACACATACACACACTCATACACACACACACAGACAGGCACTCAGGCACACACATACACACACACACAGGCACTCAGGCACACACATATACAGACAGGCACTCAACTGCTTTCACTCCACACTCCTCCCCGCTCCCCGAAGCCTCTCCTCCTCCCGCAGCCTCCCCTCCCCATTGGCTCACAGCCACACCACGTGACGCGTCGAAGCTAGGAAACACCATTCTGTGGTGTCTCCTAGCGGCTGACGCGCCACAGCGTGTGATCAGCTGTGCAGCCAGTGGGGACCGGGATCGACTCGTGAGGATTCCCCTGCTGGTGGGGAACTCGCTACATTGCCGCCCGCGCCAACGAGCGCAGCGGGTCCCAGGCCTTAGGCTTAGGAGACTGTGCTCAGACTATGATAGCTTTCTGGAACAATCAAGAATTCTGGCTGAACGATTTTCAGTCAGAGGTTATAAGGATAGTGACATTAAATCTGCATTTGAGTCAGCTAATCTCACTGAGAGATCCACACTAATAAAGAATAAAAGATATCCTAGACGCAAAGACACCCCACAGTCCTTTTCCAATGTCAGGGATAAGAGTCCTTTATTTATTTCCACTTATAATCGCCAATCGCAACTTATATGTGATATTTTTAAAAAACATTGGCATACTCGGTCATTGGATACGGACATTACTGAATATGTCAAAGATGGACCCCGTTTTGTATTTCGAAGGGCCAAAACAATTGCGATACATTTGTCGCCTAGCTTGTTTAGTTCACGATCAGGTCATCCACGAATACAGGGAATACCAAAAGGTTTTTTCTCCTGTGGTATTTGCTCTATGTGCAAATATGTTAAACCAACTAAAATGATACATTCTAGAAAAAATAGTTATCATGTCAACAGTTTTATAAACTGTAACTCCAGCTTTGTTATTTATATTCTGTACTGTGGATGTGACCAAAGGTATGTTGGGCGCACGATTAGACCGTTGAACGTAAGGATTGTGGAACATGTCAGATTAATCACAAAGAAGGATTTAATACATCCTGTACCTAGACATTTTTCCATGTGCCCTAAAGGGGGAATTGGTAACTTTTCTTATGCAGCTTTAGAACATATCCCTAGCCACATTAGAGGTGGAGACAGAGAGAACACACTGAACAAACATGAAATGTTCTGGATTTACACCTTGGGTACCCTTTATCCATTAGGTATTAACCAAGAGTGGGAGCTAAAACATTTCCTGGCGGGATGAAATTCCCTGTGAACACTCCTTAAGGTGTATATACCCCTCTATTTGTACCTTGGAAGGCTGTTTAGGGTACATTTCATTACATCATGGTATATACATGAAAAACATCTATTGTATATACATAATTTTTTATATATTCTATTGATTAACATATTATCCGCATTCCTAATATGAATTATTGGTATTGCAATGTACTGAGTTTGATTATAAATGTTTTTGTATATCTATATGATTAGCTAATATATGAATAGCTTAAAAATTTCATTTCCTTGCAGTTTTCTAAACAGTTATTTTTTGTGACTAATCAGCATTCTTTGTTTTTAACTCTTGTTTTTAAATTAATCTTTGTGGTTTGTATGTAAGTTTCACATTAGGTTTGGTGTTTACATGTGACGGTCTCTTTATCTGATTGCGTAGCGTGAGTTAATCTTTATTCATTATTCCGCAGGTGGAGGGGGAGTTCCCTCCACTTAAGTTATGACCAATCAGAGTGTAATCCGGTCTATATAGAGATTGTCTCATGTTTAGGGAGTTACTCTTTGATAAAGTCCGTAACCCGGACGAAACGCGTCAGAGGTTTACCATTGCTGATGTTCACTTGTTGATTTAATAACGTTTTTTATTTTTCTATATGCGTTTGGCTGATTGGAGGAGCTGTGACCGCGGCGTCACTCGTTTTTTTCCCCCTTACCTCGTTCATTTCCGGCTGGAGCACGCGAGGACATCACCATACAGCAGGCCGCTGGACAACCCTTTATCAGCTTATTGGCAGATCATTAAGGTAAGTCGTGAGTACTGACCGCTGATTTTACTCCGGGACACAGGGAGTGGGTGAGGCTTACACATACCGGTTTATAGGGATTTACTTTTGGGCATTTCCCTGGACGTGCCCGTTTGTACTTCTCCTGGTTTTTGCCCCCCGCCCTGCATTAGTCTGAACGGGTATACCTTTATTGCTCTCATATATTAAGAAGTGATGTCTACCTCCTGCCGCCATAGACTTACATAACTATACCACCACGGTTTTGGTAGCCACAGTATTCAAATGGGGTTTACTCCCCTAATCCTGATTCAAAGCGAAGCGAGACTAAATAACACATCAGCATAATGGGAAAAGCACATTTTATTAGAACCAACAGCATGGAAATATAAAACATTAAGAATAACATTTTTCTTTAAATAAAACTACAATAAGAATGATACAAATAACCTGCATTTAAAACATTATAACTTTTTATCCTTTTAAAATGCTCGTTCTATGCACCATAAACTAAAGTCACCATTCATTGTGATTTAGCGTAATAACAGATACATGTGCGCACTTATATGTGAGCATCTTAGTCGCTGGTTATCCCTAAACATCCCTGGCTTTAGAGATAGGTCTTTATTCTGTGTGTGTCCTCTTGTGCGTGTTCAGGTTGGATAAATCACTAAATCCCTTCCCACATTCCCCATATACATGCGGTTTCTCCAGTGTGTGTTTTCAGGTGGGATAAATCATTAAACCCCTTCCCAAATTCTCCACATACATATGGTCTCTCCCCTGTGTGTTCTCTTGTGTTTCCTCAGGCTGGATAAATGACTATATCCCTTCCCACATTCCCCACATGCATGCAGTTTCTCTCCTGTGTGTGTGACCTCTTGTGTGTGTCCAGGTAGGATAAATCACTAAATCCCTTTCCACATTCCCCACATACATGCGGTCTGTCCCCTGTGTGTCCTCGTGTGTGTTTTCAGGTTGGATAACTGACTAAATCCCTTCCCACATTCCCCACAAACATGCGGTTTCTCCCCTGTGTGTGTCCTCGTGTGTGTGTTCAGGCTGGATAACCGACTAAATCCGTTCCCACATTCCCCACATACATGAGGTCTCTCCCCTGTGTGTGTCCTCTTGTGTTTCCTCAGGCTGGATAAATGACTAAATCCCTTCCCACATTCCCCACATACATGCGGTTTCTCTCCTGTGTGTGTCCTCTTGTGTCTGATCAGATGGGATAAATCACTAAATCCCTTCCCACATTCCCCACATACATGCGGTCTGTCCCCTGTGTGTCCTCGTGTGTGTTTTCAGGTTGGATAACTGACTAAATCCCTTCCCACATTCCCCACAAACATGCGGTTTCTCCCCTGTGTGTGTCCTCGTGTGTGTGTTCAGGCTGGATAACCGACTAAATCCGTTCCCACATTCCCCACATACATGAGGTCTCTCCCCTGTGTGTGTCCTCTTGTGTTTCCTCAGGCTGGATAAATGACTAAATCCCTTCCCACATTCCCCACATACATGCGGTTTCTCTCCTGTGTGTGTCCTCTTGTGTCTGATCAGATGGGATAAATCACTAAATCCCTTCCCACATTCCCCACATACATGCGGTCTCTCCCCTGTGTGTGTCCTCGTGTGTGTGTCCAGGTTGGATAACTGACTAAATCCCTTCCCACATTCCCCACATACATGCGGTTTCTCCCCGGTGTGTATCCTCTTGTGCAAGTCCAGGCTGGATAATTGACTAAATCCCTTCCCACACTCCCCACATACATGCGGTCTCTCCCCTGTGTGTGTCCTCTTGTGTTTCCTCAGGCTGGATAAATGACTAAATCCCTTCCCACATTCCCCACATACATACGGTCTCTCCCCTGTGTGTATCCTCTTGTGTGTGTTCAGGCTGGATAACTGACTAAATCCCTTCCCACATTCCCCACAAACATGCGGTCTCTCCCCTGTGTGTGTCCTCTTGTGTATGTTCAGGTGGGATAAATCACTAAATCCCTTCCCACATTCCCCACATACATACGGTCTCTCCCCTGTGTGTGTCCTCTTGTGTATGTTCAGGTGGGATAAGTCACTAAATCCCTTCCCACATTCCCCACATACATGCGTTCTCTCCCCTGTGTGTGTCCTCATGTGTGTGTCCAGGTGGGATAACCGACTAAATCCCTTCCCACATTCCCCACATACATGCGGTCTCTCCCCTGTGTGTGTCCTATTGTGTTTCCTCAGGCTGGATGAATGACTAAATCCCTTCCCACATTCCCCAAATACATGCGGTTTTTCCCCAGTCTGTGTTCTCTTCTGTGCGTTCTGGTCTGATAAAGTAAGACTCTTCTCACTTTCTCCAAGATCTTTTCCTGTGGCAGCAGCTAATACATATATATTTGAATGAGAAGCAGTTATATTGTTTATTAATTGCCTTGACTGGTTGAAAGATGCATTTTCTGTCATATTTATTGGAATGTTGCAAGATTGTTCTGTCCTCATCTTTTCCATATACTCATTTGGGTGTTTGAACTTCAGATGTTTGAGGAGGTAATCCTGACTGCTAAAAGCAACCATGCAGTGTTGGCATGGGTGGATTATTGGCGCTCGTCTTTATACTAGACAAAAAAAATACATAATTAGAAAATTAGGCATTAGTTATCAAAAAAAGTGAGTGTGTGTGTGCACGCCAAGCACGCACATTTTGTGAAACTTCTTTGTCCTTTGTCACTGTTTTGTCACAGAAATTGTATTTGTGATGTTTTTAATTAAAATCCAAACCCAATTTCAGTGAGAAAATGCAAAGAAGTTTGACTTAGAACGCATGTGCTCGGCACCCCCGCCCCCCCCACCTCGTTTTAGCTATTTGCACGTCTATATTTACACTGTGAATTGTGTGTGTGTATGAGAGACTGTTTTTTTTTGTTTGTTTGTGATTGTTTTTGTGTGTAGCATTGGGAGTGGGCCCACCTGTGCACCAGAGAGTTTGGTGTGGAACAGTCACCCGAGCATGGAAGTTGTGGCTGAGTTCTGTGTGGGCCAGGTACTGGAAGGGGTCCAGGTGGCAGATTATGAAACTTGCGGCCAACTACTGCTGTCCTGCACCTGCGCGCGGTGTGAGCTGCACCTGCTTGCCGTGCTGCCTGCGCACGCGCGCTGCGCTGGCTTACACACTACCGGACGCACCTTTGAACGGCGCTGAAAACGCTTTTGCACGTCGCCGACGTATGGCGGGTGTGGCGAGAGCACAGTAGTAGCATGACGTCACAGTGCGGAATCAATTCCCATCTAGAATCTCCTTCTCTGCTGAAGATCCAGCTTCACATACACGGACAGTGTCAGACCCTTGCCCGTTTTTTACTCTACTTGTTGTAAGTAGGAATTTCTACAGAGCCAAGAGTACATCATTTCCCATGTTGTGTTAATATACTGCACCATTATTGTATTTATCTTTTATTTTTGGTGTGTTCCTGAATATATCGCTCCCTTCCCCCCCCTTGGACCAAGACTGTTTCTGTAAGGAATCCTTACATATTCCTTGGAAGGTCGAGAAGTATTTTTTGGGTTACATAACTTTTCACAGTGTTTAAATATTTTGTCACTTTATTATGGGTGTTGTTTAGCGCCGATACAAATCACTTGGTTTCACTTATGAGACAGGTTAATGTTATTTTGCTCATAGGTTTCTGTAATAATAGACATTACAGAAGCCTATGATAGAAATATTAACCCAATGCGGTATGTAAAGCATTATTAACGGTCGCATTAATTCCCATATCGCGAGATTGGCCCAAATATCGCACCCAGTAAGTTATTACCACAATCTTGATATATACCACCTTAAAATTGCAGTAATAATACCCGTTAGTTTATTATTTCCCCAGGTGGGATATTAACGCCACTGTAACAGAATTGGATGTATCTGAGCCGTAGTGTTTAGTTTATGCCTTCGGGGCAAACCAAGAACTAACCATGCTTTACTAGCCACTATGGTGGCAAAGGTGGGTAGGTAGTGTAATGTGTATATTATCCCCTGTGTGGTCAGCTAGTCATGGAAACCGATGACTAGTTGACCTGTGGACTACTAATGGGTTAATATGTAATGTATTTTAACAACTATTTTATCATCTATTCCATGTTGATTTAGCTCATCTTGCCAATGTATATAATGGGCAGTATATTGGCTATTATATACATAGGAAAGACAGGGCTAACGCCAGCCTGGAGTAGGTGATATAATATTTGCGATATTTATGCCGTTCATCCCGTTCCAATAAATATCAGAACTTGATGTACGGCAGTTTTTACTTGAATATTCCTGATTACCTTGTGCTGGCGCGTTACTTTTCCACAGCGTACCCACCTTGATACCAAGCTCTTTCCCATATTCATCTCCAGACCAGGAGCTCTGTGTGTGTGTGGGGGGGGGGGGGGGTCTGTGCAGGTTCTGTAGGAGATTATCCTGTGGTACTGCAACGCCACAAGGTTCTGTTCTTCCTCGTTTCTCGCACAATTTACAAACCTAAAATTGGGACATTTAGTGAGGTCTCAAAGTAATGTCTATTTTATACAAGAGCTGAAAAAAGATACAGGTTGATAATAATGTGACTTGTCTTTTCTTTCTTCTCTACAGTTTTGAGGAGAACAGAAGTTAATGGAGAGCAATGTATATACGATGGCTCACTTGTATGTACCCACAGTTTGATTGGAATGGGAGCCACAGGCGACACCAGTGACTACTTTCTTATTACTTAAAAAATTATTGAAAACACTGTTGTAATTAACAATTCCCCGACAAGATGACAAGTGACACAAAGGTGAGTTTTCTTCCGGTGGAACTAAACAGAAAGTGGGGTTGATGTAACAAGGTGTTGTAGCAGGAATGTGTTCCATTAGCAACCTGAGCTTATAACAGGCCCTGGACTGATTTGGAAACTGGACTATAGAAAAAGCCTTGAGCCAGTCTAATGAGGTAACAATGTCAGTTTGGGTTTGACCCCTCCCCCCCCCCCCCCACGCATCCCATCGCTCCACATAGGTCACAGATAACACACTGAATCCCTTCCCACATTCCCCACAAACATGTGGTCTCTCCCCTGTGTGTGTCCTCTTGTGAATGTTCAGGCGGGATAAGTCACCAAATCCCTTCCCACATACATGCGGTCACTCCCCTGACCTGATTGTACAATCTCTTATGGGTTTGTAATCTCAGGATTTATTTAGACTGAAGCAGAGTAGGAAAATGGTATTTAAAGGGGCAGTCCCTCCTATGAATAACGTGACCCAACAACAATGGCATATTTAATAGGTTAAATGTAGAGAATTGTCAGGTTAAAAAAATCCGTTTAGCAAACAAGAAAACATAACACTTCCATAGAAAACAAAGTAATTATAATGTCCTCATTAATCAAACACATACATGTTCCTGGAGAAATACAGAACAGGATTTCTTCCACAATACACAAATAAGTAAAACAGTTATTTTAACCCTTTGAGTGACGGCGGGGTCACGTGATCGTTCCCTCAGTGATGACAGAACAGACGGGGAGACCCTCTCCCTTCTATCCCACGTAGTGATAGATCCGTCCTGCCCTGCACAAGAGCACAGAATGTAATCTCCCCTAGGAAAACCAGCAGGATTACTGTGACGTAGCTATTACATCATGGGGCCAGACGCGGTGACATAGCAGCTACATCAAAAGGGACCCAAAGGGTTAAATGGTGATTTCATCCTTTTCAATGAAGTCATGTACTCCAAGTGATTTCATGTTTTCCCGTCACTAGGTTGGATTTAAAGCAGCAGTTCAAGCTGCCTTAAAAATAAATAAATAAAATATATGTTTCCCTTCAATATGCGCATCAATGCAATCCCAACAGTGACAAGCGATTAGCTAAGTTGCCGATCGATCCATTCTCCTGTGATCTATCTGCGAAGATTTGGCTCGGGGGTTCAATAAATCACTGTGTAATGCAGTGTCGAGTGTGTGTGTGTGTGTGTGTCAGTCAGTGTGTGTGTGTGTGTGTGTGGTGTCAGTCAGTGTGTGTGTGTGTGTGTCAGTCAGTGTGTGTGTGTGTGTCAGTCAGTCAGTCAGTCAGTTGTGTGTGTGTGTGGGTGTGGTGTGTGTGAGTGTCAGTCAGTGTGTGTGTGTGTGTGTGTTGTGTGTCAGTCATCAGCAGTGTGTGTGTGTGTGTGTGTGTCAGTCAGTGTGTGTGGTGTGTGTGTTGTGTGTGTGGTGGTCAGTCAGTGTGTGTGTGTGTGTGGTCAGTCAGTCAGTCAGTCAGTCAGTCAGTGTGTGTGTGACAGTCAGTCAGTCAGTCAGGTCAGTCAGTCAGTCAGTCAGTGTGTGTGTGTGTGTGTGTGTGTGTGTGTGTGTCAGTCAGTGTGTGTGTGTGTGTCAGTCAGTGTGTGTCAGTCAGTCAGTGTGTGTCAGTCAGTGTGCCGGGGGGATGTGGGGAGGGGGTCTGGGGGAGATGTGAGGGGGTCTGGGGAGATGTGAGGGGGGGGAGATGTGAGGGGGGTCTGGGGGGGGGAGATGTGAGGGTGAGATGTGAGGGGGGTCTGGGGGGGGAGATGTGAGGGGGGTCTGGGGGGGGGGGAGATGTGAGGGGGGTCTGGGGGGGGGGAGATGTGAGTGGGTTCTGGGGGGGAGAGATGTGAGTGGGTTCTGGGGGGGGGAGATGTGAGGAGGGTCGGGGGGGAGATGTGAGGGGGGGTTTGGGGGGGAGATGTGAGGGAGGCTGGGGGGGAGATGTGAGGGGGGCTGGGGGGGAGATGTGAGGGGGGTCATGGTGGGGATATGTGAGGTGGGGCATGGTGGGGATATGTGAGGTGGGGCATGGTGGGGATATGTGAGGGGGGGCTGGGGGGGATATGTGAGGGGGGGCTGGGGGGATATGTGAGGGGGGGCTGGGGGGGATATGTGAGGGGGGCTGGGGGGGATATGTGAGGGGGGGCTGGGGGTGGATTTGTGAGGGGGGGCTGGGGGAGGATATGTAGGGGGGGCTGGGGGAGGATATGTGAGGGGGGGCTGGGGGAGGATATGTGAGGGGGGGCTGGGGGAGGATATGTGAGGGGGGGCTGGGGAGGATATGTGAGGGGGGGCTGGGGGAGGATATGTGAGGGGGGGCTGGGGGAGGATATGTGAGGGGGGGCTGGGGGAGGATATGTGAGGGGGGGCTGGGGGAGGATATGTGAGGGGGGGCTGGGGGGGATATGTGAGGGGGGGCTGGGGGGATATGTGAGGGGGGGTTGGGGGGATATGTGAGGGGGGCTGGGGGGGATATGTGAGGGGGGCTGGGGGGTATATGTGAGGGAGGGCTGGGGGGTATATGTGAGGGAGGGCTGGGGGGTATATGTGAGGAGGGCTGGGGGGTTATATGTGAGGGAGGGCTGGGGGGATATGTGAGGGAGGGCTGGGGGGGATATGTGAGGGAGGGCTGGGGGGGATATGTGAGGGGGGCTGGGGGGGATATGTGAGGGGGGCTGGGGGGGATATGTGAGGGGGGGCTGGGGGGGATATGTGAGGGGGGCTGGGGGGGATATGTGAGGGGGGGGCTGGGGGGGGATATGTGAGGGGGGGCTGGGGGGATATGTGAGGGGGGGCTGGGGGGGATATGTGAGGGGGGGCTGGGGGGGATATGTGAGGGGGGGCTGGGGGGATATGTGAGGGGCTGGGGGATATGTGAGGGCTGGGGGTTATGTGAGGGGCTGGGGGGATATGTGAGGGGCTGGGGGGATATGTGAGGGGCTGGGGGGATATGTGAGGGGCTCCCCCCCCCTGAAATATGTTGCTAATTTTTTGAATCCAACCCCTGCCTAGGGGTATATAAATTTGTTTAGTGTCACTATTGCAGTAAGGTGTATGGTCTGAGGAGAGGACGTGTATGTCCTGAATCGCCACGTGTTTGCATATACCTGCTCTGATGCTTTGAATACAAAGTAAGTTACTTACAGAAAAGGCTCCTGTGTGCTTCCTGCACCACTTTATTTCTTCATCTTCTCTTTCCCGAAGTGGAGACTCTGACTACATCCAGGTCACAGCTCTGTGTCACTGCGCATGCTCACACTAAGGGGATCATGGGAGTTGTAGTTTTAGACTTCAGAACGGATCACGTGTCACATACTGTGCAGATTAGAAACAAGACAGTAACATTTCCCAGGCACTGTGCTAGGGAAAGAGTTTCTTCTGCATGTAGATGTGTATTCTCCTCTTAGTCCTTAATATATCTCAGTAAAGCTGCTTGTGGTCTATGTTGATATAAAGGCGATAACCTGGATATATATATATATATATCTCCTCCCCAGGCTCCCCCACACAGAGCCCCCCTGCTCCCCACACAGAGCCCCCCTGCTCCCCACACAGAGCCCCCCCATCTCCCCACACAGAGCCCCCCCATCTCCCCACACAGAGCCCCCCTGCTCCCCACACAGAGCCCCCCCTGCTCCTCCCTCACACAGAGCCCCACCCCGCTTAGAGCCCCCCCCCCCGCTCCTCCCCCGCACAGAGCCCCCCCGCTCATCCCCCACACAGAGCCCCTCGCTCCCCACACAGAGCCCCCCTGCTCCCCACACAGACCCCCCCCCTGCTCCTCCCTCACACAGAGCCCCCCCTCCTCCCCCACACAGAGCCCCCCCGCTCCTCCCCCACACAGAGCCCCCCCACTCCTCCCCCACACAGAGCCCCCCGCTCCTCCCCCACACAGAGCCCCCTCGCTCCTCCCCAACACAGAGCCCCCCCGCTCCTCCCCCACACAGAGCCCCCCCGCTCCTCCCCCACACAGAGCCCCCCCGCTCCTCCCCCACACAGAGCCCCCTCGCTCCTCCCCCACACAGAGCCCCTCGCTCCTCCCCCACACAGAGCCCCCATCGCTCCTCCCCCACACAGAGCCCCCCTGCTCCCCACACTGAGCCCCCCCATCTCCCCACACAGAGCCCCCCCCCCGCTCCTCCCCCACACAGAGCCCCCCTGCTCCCCACACAGAGCCCCCCATCTCCCCACACAGAGCCCCCCTCGCTCCTCCCCCACACAGCCCCCCCCCGCAACTCCCCCACACAGAGCCCCCTCGCTCCTCCCCCAAACAGAGCCACCCCCCCCGCTCCTCCTCCACACAGAGCCTCCCTGCTCCCCACTTCCATTTGGAAAATGAGGATTTTGTTAAAAGATGGTATGAAGCTTTAGATCTATGTTCTTTCAATCTTATGAGTTTAATCATTGAACAAAAGAAAAAACTATTGAAGAACATAGATAAGGAAGTGGATGAAATAAAGGAGAAACTATTGGCTTTTGACAACTCAGTTGAATTTAAAGATAGAGACGGAATCAGTACATAAAGAGAAAGAATCCCTGTAGTCAAGCACTCTTCCTCCAATGAAATAAAATAATAAATTGTTTAATGTGAAAAAGGAAAACAAAAAAGCTAAAATCTATTAGATGTGAAAAATCTACCACACATACTGTGCCAAATGTAAATGCCTTGTGTAAATGGCACTGATTAGTGTTCCTGTCTTTTATAGGATGGGGGCAGACACTGGTAATTACCGCTGGTAAAGTATATTCATCAATACCGTACCCAGTAAAGGGGTGGACGAATGGATAGAAGACGTCACTGTATATAGTGTGTATACGTCACTGCACACAGTGACTAGATTGTGATCTCCAGATCTGATACTGATCCGTTACAGTGTTGAATAGTCCAATTAGGCAGACAGCCTCATAGACCACTGGGTTAGCTCACTCATTGGAGAGAGTGATCATGTAGGTAATGAAGATGTAGATTATGTGGTAGATTGAACACTGCTACCCCTATTCATGCAATAGCTTGATGTTGCAGCAAAGCACAGAATACACGCATAGGAGTGAGTGCTGGCACACTTAAGGGCTGAAGCTCAGCACTGCCTCACTGAAAATAACTTCCATCTAGAGACCGTGGACCTCCCCACAGTGGTAATGTTCTGCACACATACACACATGTAGCTAGTGTAGCGGTCATGTAAAATGGCTACAGTCATCTCTCCTGCTGACAGTAAGGCCTGGTAAGTTGTGGGCATGCCAGTAGTAATTATGGAGGTTTGCCCTCACACCCTGGTGGGGTGCCCTGTGTATGGATGGGAGTGGTCACATGCTCTGACTCCATGGTTAGTGATGTCAGAGGTGTGTCAGCCTCCAGAGTGTACATAAGGCACAGCACTGTGTCTAAAAGTTAGTTCTATCTGAGTCCTGAGTTCTGCAGGAGTTCTGAATAGTCTGCAAGAGTTATGTTATAGTAGCTGAACAGGAAGACTGTGTCCAGGGACCTGGCACAGGGTAAAGACATCCCGGCTGGGATAGGGAATCCCTATTAAAGGAGAATTACACCTTTCAAAGGGAAGCACTGAATTATGATGAGTGGCTAGAGAAACTACTGCGAGGGGCAGCTAGCCCACCTCAATCAATAAAGATGCTCTTAATCACAAACCCTCTCGTGTACATGTGTGGAGTGAATGTACAGAGAGGAGCACCACAGAGGAGTTCCTCGCCAGGACCATCCCCAAGTGACCGAAGGGACCCTGATGAGGTGGAGGCGCTGCACTGGAACTAGGTAGGACTCAGCACACTACCTCAGCTGCCTGTCTGGACGGGTCCTCCCCACACACCATCATGCGGGAGACTCAGGAGTCCTGTAGCCAACAGGTGCACCACCAGACACTATCACACTGTAATGGGGACCGGTTAGACCACAGAGGCCAATGTGAGATTGGGTGGGTCAGGCCGGGCCAGAAATACCGTTACATTTGGAGGCGAGCTGCTGAGATCAGATCTGTCATCAGGACAGGCTCTAGCTAGGCACACTGGGAAACAGGGAGAGCGTCTGCTGCCACTCTGTGCTGCGTAGGGACGGACCTAGGGGTGGTCAGGGGCTGACAGGGTATGGTCAGTTCGCAGGGACGACCTAGGGGCCTGAAAGGAGTGAGGGGTCTGGAGCCGGGCTATAGCTGACCGAGTCACTTTGAGGTAGTGCTAGTTGGTAGGACGCCAGAAGGGATAGCCTGTTAACGTGGTCAGGAATCCTGGAGAGGGTCTGCGCTAGGCTGACCAAGAGAGGTAGACGCCCCAAGTACTGCATGGCAGAGCCAGAGTACTCTAGCCCATTCCAGACACTTACCATAGGGAGCACAGACTGGGAGGAAGGAGTTACAGCAGACACTGAGAGAGTGAGCCTAGCCTGAGGTAGTGCAACATGAGTCCAGCCTAGATCAGGTACACATGTGGTGGTGCATCTGAGCAATCTTTATTGTACTGGTGTGGTGGCTGCCCCGCAGAGCGGAGCCCCATGTACGATAATTGGTACGAGAGTGTGACAACCCAAGGAATGGAGGATCCGCGTGGTGCGGAGAGCCCAAAATGGCGACCAGAGGCTGATGGGGAAGGCACCCGTAGTCTTTAACTAATCTGCTCTGGAGTGGAGCGAAGGCTATGGCTGCCCTGTTTTTGTCCTGTCTGGGACACCGAGGGGCCACCCTTGAAGAGTGTGAGGACATTGTGATAACTGGGGGGGAACCCAGTGAGGAAAGCAAACAAACTGACATTTCGGGCTTAAAAGCTATCCAAAATGGCGGCTCCCGCTTGCTAGGGAAACCGCATGGGCCAGTCGCAGAGAAAATGGCTGATACAGAACTTGCAAAAAGCTGGCCGGGAATGGCGCGAACAGCAGAGCCCCGCCCTGATGGGGGGTATGGCGCGAAAGCTATGGCTGCGCCTTCATGGACAGTGACTCACTCGGCCCCTGTGCTGAGTCAACCGCTTAGTCTATGGGACCCTCCCCTGATTTCCACCAGGGGGAGTGACTTTCAATTATGGCCTGTGGGAATGCACCCACTGGGCCCAGGGACTGATATCCAGACGGCGCCACTACAAGAAGTAGTTCCGGCCGCGGAGGTAACGTGCAAAAAGGAGGGATATTTTGCACGGAAAGCAGCTGCCAGGAGAAGGCGGGAACTAGTCGCGGCCCAAGAATCCCACTCTGATGAGGAAATTGGCGCGAAAACGCAGACTGCGCCCACCAGGACTGAGAAAGGCGCGGCCTTAATTAAGGGGCATGCTATTCCCCTGTGGGATCCGCCCATAATTGCAACCCCTGGGGGCGGGTTCCAGCTATGCCAGCGGAAGGAGGAGCCGAAGCAGGAAGTGGCTGGCCCAGAAGCTTCTACCGGTCAGTTGCGAGGAACCACTGACCTGGAGAGACCCATACTGAAAGTGGTCCCTACCAAAAGAATGGCCTGCTCCTCCACTGTGGGAACTATGGTATCCACCCAGCCCTACTCGGTACCCGGCGGGGTACTGGTAGTCAGGGTGGCCAACACCGAGACGGTGGTCGGGCTCTGCCTACAATGCGGGCTGCCCGGAGGCATTGTTAACACGGCGGCACGCTGCCCACAATGCGGGACACTATACTTATGGCCAATGCCGACGTTCATTCCGATCCAATCTGCTGACCCCCCGGGGGATACGGCTAGGCGCTCCGCCGAGTCCCCTGGTGCACTGTGGATCAATCGTGCAAGTCCCGGAGAAAGGGGACTGGAGTCGATTAAATCTGCTGGGTCAGCAGCAACCGAGACGGTCACGTCGCTCCCCGACCGCACTGAGAAAAGACTATCGCCCCGATCGGTGACCCCTAAGTTGGGGAAGGCAGAATACTCGGATGAGGATCTCCGCGAGCTAGCGGAGGTGAAATCGAGGCCCAGGACAGAACCGGGGAGGACGACACCCCGTAGTGTGAGTAGCAGCCTGGAAAGCAGGGCGTCCCCCGCAGATCGGCGAGCCGAGAGACGGAGTCCCTCCGCCTCAGAACATGGTGGCGACGGGCGAGAGACGCCTACACCCCTGCGGAATGGTAAGAGAAGGCCACTCACTTACCTTGCTCCGGTAGACGGTGTAGCGGAAACAAGGCCGTGCCAGGCCCAAGACGCACGTGCGGAGGAGATACCACTTCCGGTGGAGACGACGGCGGAGCTTCCGGATGTCGTCATTGAGGAAGAGATCCCGCATGGGGGTCCTACCCAAGATGGCGGCGCTTCCGGTTCCGGTGAGGACATCATTTCCGGTGGCGACGGCGGAACAGACGGGAAAGATGCAGCAACGCTTCGGCGATCGGGTGAAGGTCCCCGATCACCTCAAAGGCCCAAGAGCTGGATGGGAGACCCGCAGACGGATGAGGGTGAGCTATCCTCCTTGGAGCAGTCCATGGACAGCCGGGAACGGGTCGTAGTCCCGTGGCGTATCCCATCTTGCCCCTACGCCCAACCCCACGCCCTAGGTAAAACCCCTGCCCCCATCACATGTTCCCCGGGGTCCCCGCCTAGCCTGGAACTTGTGGACATACCTTTGGGGGGGGAGGAGAGACGGACTGGGGAAAGACAGCGCAGTTGCGCTACGGAGGGCATTTCTCGGGGAGGGGGAGAATTAGGCAAGGCCGCGGTAGGCCGGTGGTTGCCTCCTGTGACCAATAAAACAGAGGACAAGGCCCTGGGATCATCACGGTGGTCCGTACCATGGTCGGCACGGACATCGGGGGTATTCTCATGGGGGGATGCGGACGAGAGTGACTCAGGGGATTCACATAGGTTCAAGGAACACCGTTGGTGGGCCCCCCTCTTTGAAGGTTATGCGGCCTGGATGGATCATACGCGATTCCTTATTAGAAGGGAGGATGTAGTTGACTTTTGGTGGGCCAAGGGAGAATTCACCCCTGAACAGCGAGACAGAGAGCTGCAGGAACGGTGGTATAAGATTGAGCACAGGGAGATAGAGCCCATGGGTTCCGACACCCTGTCAGACCCTGTGGATCCTGACGAACCCCTGTCATGGGTGCTACCTGGGAGGGCAGGTAGGGCTGACCTAATTAGGATCAGTAGAGCGGAACGGGCAATAATGGCTCGATACAAGTCTTCCCATGGGTTGGAGTACCCTTACGTCCCTGAACCCCTCATGGAGGAGATAGAAGAGAACAGGGAAAGGTGGCTTAGGAAACCATCGAGATGTACCTAGTCAATAAGGGGAGTGATGTTACAGGAAGGAGGGCAGAGGACAGAATAGATCACCTGATGCGAGTGTGGAGTATAGGGAGGAATATACACAAACACAGGGTGACCTATAGGCCCGAGAGGGGACTGCCTAGGCACTATCATGTCACGGTCCTGGACATGGGTGGTAGAGAGGTTAAGAAACCTGACCCGAGCCACTATTATTAGGGGGTACTAAGGCATTTTGCGGGCTCGTGGCTGCTGGTCGGGGCGGGCTTGGCGAGATGTCACTGTGGTCATTTTTTTTTTGTATAATGGACAATCTGTGATGTTAACAATTATGTGTTATGTGTTACAGTGCTTCCTGGAAGAAAGTATTTAAATTTAGGTCCCAGCGAGGACGATGGCATTCACCAGGGGGAGAATGTAGCGGTCATGTAAAATGGCTACAGTCATCTCTCCTGCTGACAGTAAGGCCTGGTAAGTTGTGGGCATGCCAGCAGTAATTATGGAGGTTTGCCCTCACACCCTGGTGGGGTGCCCTGTGTATGGATGGGAGTGGTCACATGCTCTGACTCCATGGTTAGTGATGTCAGAGGTGTGTCAGCTTCCAGAGTGTACATAAGGCACAGCACTGTGTCTAAAAGTTAGTTCTATCTGAGTCCTGAGTTCTGTAGGAGTTCTGAATAGTCTGCAAGAGTTATGTTATAGTAGCTGAACAGGAAGACTGTGTCCAGGGACCTGGCACAGGGTAAAGACATCCCGGCTGGGATAGGGAATCCCTATTAAAGGAGAATTACACCTTTCAAAGGGAAGCACTGAATTATGATGAGTGGCTAGAGAAACTACTGCGAGGGGCAGCTAGCCCACCTCAATCAATAAAGATGCTCTTAATCACAAACCCTCTCGTGTACATGTGTGGAGTGAATGTACAGAGAGGAGCACCACAGAGGAGTTCCTCGCCAGGACCATCCCCAAGTGACCGAAGGGACCCTGATGAGGTGGAGGCGCTGCACTGGAACTAGGTAGGACTCAGCACACTACCTCAGCTGCCTGTCTGGACGGGTCCTCCCCACACACCATCATGCGGGAGACTCAGGAGTCCTGTAGCCAACAGGTGCACCACCAGACACTATCACACTGTAATGGGGACCGGTTAGACCACAGGGGCCAATGTGAGATTGGGTGGGTCAGGCCGGGCCAGAAATACCGTTACATTTGGAGGCGAGCTGCTGAGATCAGATCTGTCATCAGGACAGGCTCTAGCTAGGCACACTGGGAAACAGGGAGAGCGTCTGCTGCCACTCTGTGCTGCGTAGGGACGGACCTAGGGGTGGTCAGGGGCTGACAGGGTATGGTCAGTTCGCAGGGACGACCTAGGGGCCTGAAAGGAGTGAGGGGTCTGGAGCCGGGCTATAGCTGACCGAGTCACTTTGAGGTAGTGCTAGTTGGTAGGACGCCAGAAGGGATAGCCTGTTAACGTGGTCAGGAATCCTGGAGAGGGTCTGCGCTAGGCTGACCAAGAGAGGTAGACGCCCCAAGTACTGCATGGCAGAGCCAGAGTACTCTAGCCCATTCCAGACACTTACCATAGGGAGCACAGACTGGGAGGAAGGAGTTACAGCAGACACTGAGAGAGTGAGCCTAGCCTGAGGTAGTGCAACATGAGTCCAGCCTAGATCAGGTACACATGTGGTGGTGCATCTGAGCAATCTTTATTGTACTGGTGTGGTGGCTGCCCCGCAGAGCGGAGCCCCATGTACGATAATTGGTACGAGAGTGTGACAACCCAAGGAATGGAGGATCCGCGTGGTGCGGAGAGCCCAAAATGGCGACCAGAGGCTGATGGGGAAGGCACCCGTAGTCTTTAACTAATCTGCTCTGGAGTGGAGCGAAGGCTATGGCTGCCCTGTTTTTGTCCTGTCTGGGACACCGAGGGGCCACCCTTGAAGAGTGTGAGGACATTGTGATAACTGGGGGGGAACCCAGTGAGGAAAGCAAACAAACTGACATTTCGGGCTTAAAAGCTATCCAAAATGGCGGCTCCCGCTTGCTAGGGAAACCGCATGGGCCAGTCGCAGAGAAAATGGCTGATACAGAACTTGCAAAAAGCTGGCCGGGAATGGCGCGAACAGCAGAGCCCCGCCCTGATGGGGGGTATGGCGCGAAAGCTATGGCTGCACCTTCATGGACAGTGACTCACTCGGCCCCTGTGCTGAGTCAACCGCTTAGTCTATGGGACCCTCCCCTGATTTCCACCAGGGGGAGTGACTTTCAATTATGGCCTGTGGGAATGCACCCACTGGGCCCAGGGACTGATATCCAGACGGCGCCACTACAAGAAGTAGTTCCGGCCGCGGAGGTAACGTGCAAAAAGGAGGGATATTTTGCACGGAAAGCAGCTGCCAGGAGAAGGCGGGAACTAGTCGCGGCCCAAGAATCCCACTCTGATGAGGAAATTGGCGCGAAAACGCAGACTGCGCCCACCAGGACTGAGAAAGGCGCGGCCTTAATTAAGGGGCATGCTATTCCCCTGTGGGATCCGCCCATAATTGCAACCCCTGGGGGCGGGTTCCAGCTATGCCAGCGGAAGGAGGAGCCGAAGCAGGAAGTGGCTGGCCCAGAAGCTTCTACCGGTCAGTTGCGAGGAACCACTGACCTGGAGAGACCCATACTGAAAGTGGTCCCTACCAAAAGAATGGCCTGCTCCTCCACTGTGGGAACTATGGTATCCACCCAGCCCTACTCGGTACCCGGCGGGGTACTGGTAGTCAGGGTGGCCAACACCGAGACGGTGGTCGGGCTCTGCCTACAATGCGGGCTGCCCGGAGGCATTGTTAACACGGCGGCACGCTGCCCACAATGCGGGACACTATACTTATGGCCAATGCCGACGTTCATTCCGATCCAATCTGCTGACCCCCCGGGGGATACGGCTAGGCGCTCCGCCGAGTCCCCTGGTGCACTGTGGATCAATCGTGCAAGTCCCGGAGAAAGGGGACTGGAGTCGATTAAATCGGCTGGGTCAGCAGCAACCGAGACGGTCACGTCGCTCCCCGACCGCACTGAGAAAAGACTATCGCCCCGATCGGTGACCCCTAAGTCGGGGAAGGCAGAATACTCGGATGAGGATCTCCGCGAGCTAGCGGAGGTGAAATCGAGGCCCAGGACAGAACCGGGGAGGACGACACCCCGTAGTGTGAGTAGCAGCCTGGAAAGCAGGGCGTCCCCCGCAGATCGGCGAGCCGAGAGACGGAGTCCCTCCGCCTCAGAACATGGTGGCGACGGGCGAGAGACGCCTACACCCCTGCGGAATGGTAAGAGAAGGCCACTCACTTACCTTGCTCCGGTAGACGGTGTAGCGGAAACAAGGCCGTGCCAGGCCCAAGACGCACGTGCGGAGGAGATACCACTTCCGGTGGAGACGACGGCGGAGCTTCCGGATGTCGTCATTGAGGAAGAGATCCCGCATGGGGGTCCTACCCAAGATGGCGGCGCTTCCGGTTCCGGTGAGGACATCATTTCCGGTGGCGACGGCGGAACAGACGGGAAAGATGCAGCAACGCTTCGGCGATCGGGTGAAGGTCCCCGATCACCTCAAAGGCCCAAGAGCTGGATGGGAGACCCGCAGACGGATGAGGGTGAGCTATCCTCCTTGGAGCAGTCCATGGACAGCCGGGAACGGGTCGTAGTCCCGTGGCGTATCCCATCTTGTCCCTACGCCCAACCCCACGCCCTAGGTAAAACCCCTGCCCCCATCACATGTTCCCGGGGTCCCCGCCTAGCCTGGAACTTGTGGACATACCTTTGGGGGGGTAGGAGAGACGGACTGGGGAAAGACAGCGCAGTTGCACTACGGAGGGCATTTCTCGGGGAGGGGGAGAATTAGGCAAGGCCGCGGTAGGCCGGTGGTTGCCTCCTGTGACCAATAAAACAGAGGACAAGGCCCTGGGATCATCACGGTGGTCCGTACCACGGTCGGCACGGACATCGGGGGTATTCTCATGGGGGGATGCGGACGAGAGTGACTCAGGGGATTCACATAGGTTCAAGGAACACCGTTGGTGGGCCCCCCTCTTTGAAGGTTATGCGGCCTGGATGGATCATACGCGATTCCTTATTAGAAGGGAGGATGTAGTTGACTTTTGGTGGGCCAAGGGAGAATTCACCCCTGAACAGCGAGACAGAGAGCTGCAGGAACGGTGGTATAAGATTGAGCACAGGGAGATAGAGCCCATGGGTCCCGACACCCTGTCAGACCCTGTGGATCCTGACGAACCCCTGTCATGGGTGCTACCTGGGAGGGCAGGTAGGGCTGACCTAATTAGGATCAGTAGAGCGGAACGGGCAATAATGGCTCGATACAAGTCTTCCCATGGGTTGGAGTACCCTTACGTCCCTGAACCCCTCATGGAGGAGATAGAAGAGAACAGGGAAAGGTGGCTTAGGAAACCATCGAGATGTACCTAGTCAATAAGGGGAGTGATGTTACAGGAAGGAGGGCAGAGGACAGAATAGATCACCTGATGCGAGTGTGGAGTATAGGGAGGAATATACACAAACACAGGGTGACCTATAGGCCCGAGAGGGGACTGCCTAGGCACTATCATGTCACGGTCCTGGACATGGGTGGTAGAGAGGTTAAGAAACCTGACCCGAGCCACTATTATTAGGGGGTACTAAGGCATTTTGCGGGCTCGTGGCTGCTGGTCGGGGCGGGCTTGGCGAGATGTCACTGTGGTCATTTTTTTTTTGTATAATGGACAATCTGTGATGTTAACAATTATGTGTTATGTGTTACAGTGCTTCCTGGAAGAAAGTATTTAAATTTAGGTCCCAGCGAGGACGATGGCATTCACCAGGGGGAGAATGTAGCGGTCATGTAAAATGGCTACAGTCATCTCTCCTGCTGACAGTAAGGCCTGGTAAGTTGTGGGCATGCCAGCAGTAATTATGGAGGTTTGCCCTCACACCCTGGTGGGGTGCCCTGTGTATGGATGGGAGTGGTCACATGCTCTGACTCCATGGTTAGTGATGTCAGAGGTGTGTCAGCTTCCAGAGTGTACATAAGGCACAGCACTGTGTCTAAAAGTTAGTTCTATCTGAGTCCTGAGTTCTGCAGGAGTTCTGAATAGTCTGCAAGAGTTATGTTATAGTAGCTGAACAGGAAGACTGTGTCCAGGGACCTGGCACAGGGTAAAGACATCCCGGCTGGGATAGGGAATCCCTATTAAAGGAGAATTACACCTTTCAAAGGGAAGCACTGAATTATGATGAGTGGCTAGAGAAACTACTGCGAGGGGCAGCTAGCCCACCTCAATCAATAAAGATGCTCTTAATCACAAACCCTCTCGTGTACATGTGTGGAGTGAATGTACAGAGAGGAGCACCACAGAGGAGTTCCTCGCCAGGACCATCCCCAAGTGACCGAAGGGACCCTGATGAGGTGGAGGCGCTGCACTGGAACTAGGTAGGACTCAGCACACTACCTCAGCTGCCTGTCTGGACGGGTCCTCCCCACACACCATCATGCGGGAGACTCAGGAGTCCTGTAGCCAACAGGTGCACCACCAGACACTATCACACTGTAATGGGGACCGGTTAGACCACAGGGGCCAATGTGAGATTGGGTGGGTCAGGCCGGGCCAGAAATACCGTTACATTTGGAGGCGAGCTGCTGAGATCAGATCTGTCATCAGGACAGGCTCTAGCTAGGCACACTGGGAAACAGGGAGAGCGTCTGCTGCCACTCTGTGCTGCGTAGGGACGGACCTAGGGGTGGTCAGGGGCTGACAGGGTATGGTCAGTTCGCAGGGACGACCTAGGGGCCTGAAAGGAGTGAGGGGTCTGGAGCCGGGCTATAGCTGACCGAGTCACTTTGAGGTAGTGCTAGTTGGTAGGACGCCAGAAGGGATAGCCTGTTAACGTGGTCAGGAATCCTGGAGAGGGTCTGCGCTAGGCTGACCAAGAGAGGTAGACGCCCCAAGTACTGCATGGCAGAGCCAGAGTACTCTAGCCCATTCCAGACACTTACCATAGGGAGCACAGACTGGGAGGAAGGAGTTACAGCAGACACTGAGAGAGTGAGCCTAGCCTGAGGTAGTGCAACATGAGTCCAGCCTAGATCAGGTACACATGTGGTGGTGCATCTGAGCAATCTTTATTGTACTGGTGTGGTGGCTGCCCCGCAGAGCGGAGCCCCATGTACGATAATTGGTACGAGAGTGTGACAACCCAAGGAATGGAGGATCCGCGTGGTGCGGAGAGCCCAAAATGGCGACCAGAGGCTGATGGGGAAGGCACCCGTAGTCTTTAACTAATCTGCTCTGGAGTGGAGCGAAGGCTATGGCTGCCCTGTTTTTGTCCTGTCTGGGACACCGAGGGGCCACCCTTGAAGAGTGTGAGGACATTGTGATAACTGGGGGGGAACCCAGTGAGGAAAGCAAACAAACTGACATTTCGGGCTTAAAAGCTATCCAAAATGGCGGCTCCCGCTTGCTAGGGAAACCGCATGGGCCAGTCGCAGAGAAAATGGCTGATACAGAACTTGCAAAAATCTGGCCGGGAATGGCGCGAACAGCAGAGCCCCGCCCTGATGGGGGGTATGGCGCGAAAGCTATGGCTGCGCCTTCATGGACAGTGACTCACTCGGCCCCTGTGCTGAGTCAACCGCTTAGTCTATGGGACCCTCCCCTGATTTCCACCAGGGGGAGTGACTTTCAATTATGGCCTGTGGGAATGCACCCACTGGGCCCAGGGACTGATATCCAGACGGCGCCACTACAAGAAGTAGTTCCGGCCGCGGAGGTAACGTGCAAAAAGGAGGGATATTTTGCACGGAAAGCAGCTGCCAGGAGAAGGCGGGAACTAGTCGCGGCCCAAGAATCCCACTCTGATGAGGAAATTGGCGCGAAAACGCAGACTGCGCCCACCAGGACTGAGAAAGGCGCGGCCTTAATTAAGGGGCATGCTATTCCCCTGTGGGATCCGCCCATAATTGCAACCCCTGGGGGCGGGTTCCAGCTATGCCAGCGGAAGGAGGAGCCGAAGCAGGAAGTGGCTGGCCCAGAAGCTTCTACCGGTCAGTTGCGAGGAACCACTGACCTGGAGAGACCCATACTGAAAGTGGTCCCTACCAAAAGAATGGCCTGCTCCTCCACTGTGGGAACTATGGTATCCACCCAGCCCTACTCGGTACCCGGCGGGGTACTGGTAGTCAGGGTGGCCAACACCGAGACGGTGGTCGGGCTCTGCCTACAATGCGGGCTGCCCGGAGGCATTGTTAACACGGCGGCACGCTGCCCACAATGCGGGACACTATACTTATGGCCAATGCCGACGTTCATTCCGATCCAATCTGCTGACCCCCCGGGGGATACGGCTAGGCGCTCCGCCGAGTCCCCTGGTGCACTGTGGATCAATCGTGCAAGTCCCGGAGAAAGGGGACTGGAGTCGATTAAATCGGCTGGGTCAGCAGCAACCGAGACGGTCACGTCGCTCCCCGACCGCACTGAGAAAAGACTATCGCCCCGATCGGTGACCCCTAAGTCGGGGAAGGCAGAATACTCGGATGAGGATCTCCGCGAGCTAGCGGAGGTGAAATCGAGGCCCAGGACAGAACCGGGGAGGACGACACCCCGTAGTGTGAGTAGCAGCCTGGAAAGCAGGGCGTCCCCCGCAGATCGGCGAGCCGAGAGACGGAGTCCCTCCGCCTCAGAACATGGTGGCGACGGGCGAGAGACGCCTACACCCCTGCGGAATGGTAAGAGAAGGCCACTCACTTACCTTGCTCCGGTAGACGGTGTAGCGGAAACAAGGCCGTGCCAGGCCCAAGACGCACGTGCGGAGGAGATACCACTTCCGGTGGAGACGACGGCGGAGCTTCCGGATGTCGTCATTGAGGAAGAGATCCCGCATGGGGGTCCTACCCAAGATGGCGGCGCTTCCGGTTCCGGTGAGGACATCATTTCCGGTGGCGACGGCGGAACAGACGGGAAAGATGCAGCAACGCTTCGGCGATCGGGTGAAGGTCCCCGATCACCTCAAAGGCCCAAGAGCTGGATGGGAGACCCGCAGACGGATGAGGGTGAGCTATCCTCCTTGGAGCAGTCCATGGACAGCCGGGAACGGGTCGTAGTCCCGTGGCGTATCCCATCTTGTCCCTACGCCCAACCCCACGCCCTAGGTAAAACCCCTGCCCCCATCACATGTTCCCGGGGTCCCCGCCTAGCCTGGAACTTGTGGACATACCTTTGGGGGGGTAGGAGAGACGGACTGGGGAAAGACAGCGCAGTTGCACTACGGAGGGCATTTCTCGGGGAGGGGGAGAATTAGGCAAGGCCGCGGTAGGCCGGTGGTTGCCTCCTGTGACCAATAAAACAGAGGACAAGGCCCTGGGATCATCACGGTGGTCCGTACCACGGTCGGCACGGACATCGGGGGTATTCTCATGGGGGGATGCGGACGAGAGTGACTCAGGGGATTCACATAGGTTCAAGGAACACCGTTGGTGGGCCCCCCTCTTTGAAGGTTATGCGGCCTGGATGGATCATACGCGATTCCTTATTAGAAGGGAGGATGTAGTTGACTTTTGGTGGGCCAAGGGAGAATTCACCCCTGAACAGCGAGACAGAGAGCTGCAGGAACGGTGGTATAAGATTGAGCACAGGGAGATAGAGCCCATGGGTCCCGACACCCTGTCAGACCCTGTGGATCCTGACGAACCCCTGTCATGGGTGCTACCTGGGAGGGCAGGTAGGGCTGACCTAATTAGGATCAGTAGAGCGGAACGGGCAATAATGGCTCGATACAAGTCTTCCCACGGGTTGGAGTACCCTTACGTCCCTGAACCCCTCATGGAGGAGATAGAAGAGAACAGGGAAAGGTGGCTTAGGAAACCATCGAGATGTACCTAGTCAATAAGGGGAGTGATGTTACAGGAAGGAGGGCAGAGGACAGAATAGATCACCTGATGCGAGTGTGGAGTATAGGGAGGAATATACACAAACACAGGGTGACCTATAGGCCCGAGAGGGGACTGCCTAGGCACTATCATGTCACGGTCCTGGACATGGGTGGTAGAGAGGTTAAGAAACCTGACCCGAGCCACTATTATTAGGGGGTACTAAGGCATTTTGCGGGCTCGTGGCTGCTGGTCGGGGCGGGCTTGGCGAGATGTCACTGTGGTCATTTTTTTTTTTGTATAATGGACAATCTGTGATGTTAACAATTATGTGTTATGTGTTACAGTGCTTCCTGGAAGAAAGTATTTAAATTTAGGTCCCAGCGAGGACGATGGCATTCACCAGGGGGAGAATGTAGCGGTCATGTAAAATGGCTACAGTCATCTCTCCTGCTGGCAGTAAGGCCTGGTAAGTTGTGGGCATGCCAGCAGTAATTATGGAGGTTTGCCCTCACACCCTGGTGGGGTGCCCTGTGTATGGATGGGAGTGGTCACATGCTCTGACTCCATGGTTAGTGATGTCAGAGGTGTGTCAGCTTCCAGAGTGTACATAAGGCACAGCACTGTGTCTAAAAGTTAGTTCTATCTGAGTCCTGAGTTCTGCAGGAGTTCTGAATAGTCTGCAAGAGTTATGTTATAGTAGCTGAACAGGAAGACTGTGTCCAGGGACCTGGCACAGGGTAAAGACATCCCGGCTGGGATAGGGAATCCCTATTAAAGGAGAATTACACCTTTCAAAGGGAAGCACTGAATTATGATGAGTGGCTAGAGAAACTACTGCGAGGGGCAGCTAGCCCACCTCAATCAATAAAGATGCTCTTAATCACAAACCCTCTCGTGTACATGTGTGGAGTGAATGTACAGAGAGGAGCACCACAGAGGAGTTCCTCGCCAGGACCATCCCCAAGTGACCGAAGGGACCCTGATGAGGTGGAGGCGCTGCACTGGAACTAGGTAGGACTCAGCACACTACCTCAGCTGCCTGTCTGGACGGGTCCACACACCATCATGCGGGAGACTCAGGAGTCCTGTAGCCAACAGGTGCACCACCAGACACTATCACACTGTAATGGGGACCGGTTAGACCACAGGGGCCAATGTGAGATTGGGTGGGTCAGGCCGGGCCAGAAATACCGTTACACTAGGCACATACATACATACATAAATACATATAACTAGCTAGTGGGTGCCTCGTAGGGCCCACAACTAGGTTTAACTACCTCACAGCATGCATGAATGGTAGTAACACAGGGCTGTATTCACATGAGAGTGAGTGCTGGTACACAGGTGCTATGCTTAGCACTGCCTCACTGAATGTCCCTTCCAGGTAGAAACCATGGATTCCACCAATGTGGTAATGTTGTACACACACACACACACACATATATAGCTAGGCACACACACATATACAGTATAACTAGCTAGTGGGTGCCTCGTAAGGCCCACAACTTAGTTTAACTACCTCACAGCATGCAGGAATGGTTGTAACAACGAGCTAAATTGCTAAATTGCCAAACAGTAACTCTCGCATCTCACACTCAATTCTCCGTCTCACTTTTAAAGCTTTACACTCTTCTGCCCCACCTTACATCTCAGCCCTAATTTCTCGCTATGCACCATCCCAACTCTTGCGTTCTTCTCATGGATGTCTTCTTTCTACCCCCTTTGTATCTAAAGCCCTCTCCCGCCTTAAACCTTTCTTACTGACTGCCCCACACCTCTGGAATGCCCTTCCCCTCAATACCCGACTAGCACCCTCTCTATCCACCTTTAAGACCCACCTTAAGACACATTTGCTTAAAGAAGCATATGAATAGCACTGTGGTTAATCCTGGACACATGCTACATAAAGCTTGGCATCCTGCAGACGCACTTACTAGAATTCCCTCCTACTGTCTCTATACGTTCCCCTACCTACCATTTAGATTGTAAGCTCCTCGGAGCAGGGACTCCTCTTCCTTAATGTTACTTTTATGTCTGAAGCACTTATTCCCATGACCTGTTATTTATATTATTTGTTATTTATATGATTACAACATGTATTACTACTGTGAAGCGCTATGTACATTTATGGCGCTATATAAATAAAGACATACAATACAATACCACTCTAATGGGTAGTGAGAATGCCACAGCCTAGCGCTGTGGTCGCATCTGGTGACGTCAGAGACTTAGCGTCATCTACACCCGACGTATGTTTCGTCCCACGTGGGGACTTCGTCTGGGGAGGGCGGGCGCTAAATCTCCTGCTCCCTAAGTACCCTTTCTGAGGCTGTGATTTGCTGACAATTGTCCATTCACAGCAGTCCATATCAGCCAGTGGGCGGTAGGGGGCGGGGCTTACGGCAGTCGAGAAATCAATCTCAAGATACTACATAGGTGGTATTACACCCCAGCCAGACTCCACTCGTTCTTTCCAGCCACCTCCCCCTTATGTTGGCGCAACTGTGGCCAAATAGGCTCATTCAACCATATCTGGTGGACCTGCCCCGAAGATAGCAATATTCTGGAGCAAAAATAAAAGACTGATAAAGAGAATTACGGGACTGGACTGTCCATGGAATATAGAGACAGTACTAATCCTAAAACCAATAGAGGATATAGAGAGGAACGTAGTCAAACTAATGATACATATTCTGTCCTCAGATAGCAGAGGTCAAAAATAAACTACATTATATTATGATAATGGAAAGACTTACCAGTTTAATCCAGGATAGTTATGAAGGATATCTGAAGATATGGGTACCATGGATGATCTACTGGGAAGCTAATGTTTTTAAAAAATTATATTCACTTTATATCTAGCCAGTAAAAATGTGTGTAATATGAACCAAACCAAAATCCAAATGTATGTGTAATAAAGAACAAATGGATGTACTGTGAAAAAAGTCAAGATGGTAATGTACCCTCCCCCCACCACAACCTATTTTTTGTACCCCTTTCCCCCTCCTAAATAAAACTTGTTATAAAGAACAATAAAATACAAGTTTTAAAAAAAAAGGTCAAGATATTCTATTTCTGTATTATTCAATTTATGTGGGAGTTTGGGACTGTAAGGATGATTGGTGTTTAAAAAAATGATGACATGTTTCTACACTCCCGTTCCAAATAAACAACAAATCGTCAACATAGCGTTTCGAGAGCACAAGGCTTGTGCCAAACTCATGCCCTGACCAGATATAGTGGTCCTCCCACATGCCCATTAGGAGATTGGCATAGCACGGTGCAAACCTGATACCCTTGGCTGTGGCTGATATTTGTAAATAATAATCATCGTTAAATAAAAAATTATTATGAGTGTGACGGTAACTTTGTGACAGGCTATAATAATATACCAAAAATACCTGGGTTGAACTGAACGAGGCTTAGATATGATAAAATATAATTTATTCCTTGAAAAAGGTGAACACACGAGATTATACAAATAACAGACAAAATATAGACACTTACTTAAAGGTTTGGACAAGAAAGCCATCAGGATACAGGATTGGCCATTTCTTCCATAATTCAGGTTCAGATGTAGACATCACGAAAATACATGAAGACAATTGAGTAAGGGCTGATCCTGGTTTAAATACCATTTCAAACCCATCTCTTAACCCTTGGCGCCGAGCTGGCTAGCAGGCTCCTTTGAAGTAGGATCTTTAAGTGTGAAGTATGACACTCACAAACTACTTAACTTCTTTGTTCCTGGCCCTAGTGTAAACAATCAGGGCGGTTAACCTTTGATCAGAGGGCTTATGCTAAACCATCCGGCTGCCCTTCCTGACCTATTAGCATAGCAGATGGGGTCTGCATTTTCAGAGCAGATCCAAAATACCATATACACTTTAATATCTTCACATATTAATAAGTTCCGTTCTGTTGGGCTCAGTGGGTCGAAAATTGCCAGTTTTTTATGCCTACAGTGACTCTACATAGTGGCCAAATTTCGACTCTGCGACTCCCAGAACCGGAGATACACAAATGCAGGCTAAAACATTTTTAAAATACAGGATTCGTCCCTTTAAAAATGAATCTCTGCTTTTCACTCTTTCCCCATTGAAAACAACGGGCTTCGCCACCATGGGCTTCAATGGAGCAACTCCACCGTTGCAGTCAATGGGGTTCCCCGCCATAGGCTTTCAATGGGGTAACCGCCGCCATTGAAGTCTATGGGAAAAAAACACAAATCTTTACATTCGTCCATACTCCGTCTGGTTGTTCAGAGAGGGTTGGGAAGGGCCATGCATTAATGCCGGAACCTTGGCTACATGCCACCCAAATCACAGCCCTCTGGTCCTTCCAGAACCGGAGATATGGACTTACATATTTCAACATTTCACACTTAGCCGTTTTCACGGCACGTGGCTTTTCCCCGTTGGAATCAATGGCCGGCGCCGCCGTAGACAATGCATGGGCGCACGCCACCATTGGATTCAATGTTACCTCCGCTCCGCCCTTAAAGTCAATGGCGCGACCCTCCTCCGCTCGAACCCTTACGGGGGTCTCTCATTCCTGGGCCCAGTGGGGGTCGTTTGTGGGGGTTCCTGGGGGCTAGGGGCAACAAAAATTTTATTCCCAGGTGCCCTAGAACCTAAGATTCCCACGCCAATTGTCATTGAACTTGACCGAAGTGATTAAACTCTTTTCAAAGACATTGTATCCGCTTTTGCGGTCTGCGGTTTGGATAGCTGTAGAGGGAGAAAGGGGGCGGCCCGGTATTAAAGGGGTTGCACCCCATATGGCCATCCCCGGACCTCACCAGGGAGACAAGGGGTTAACTGGACTGCGGTCCAGGGATGTGGTTTGCACCTAGTTATACCTTGAAAATGTATGTTCCCCTGTTCCCATGTTTCACCTTTAATGTTGTTTCCCAAGGCAGGGATAAAATCCTGCAGAGATTCCTTTGCACAAAAGGAAGCAGATGGTCAGAGGGGCGACCCAATGTCTACAGACTAAGTATTGATCAACAGACTCTAATTGTTACCTGAGGGCGGAGGAACATCAAACTGGAGTGGTTTGTAAGTGTTATCTCTACACCTACAAACAATGAAGCTCCTGCCAGATACTTCATTTGATAGACAAGTCGTCGCCCCTGATTTAATTTTGGGGCTACAGAAATAAGACCCATAGAGTCCCAGTACACATGGGCTAATTAGCTGGGGGGCAAGGGTTAATCTGTGTCTCCACGTAAGGGATTGGATACAGATAATTGTTCACCAATAGTCTGTATTCAATGCTAAGAATAGGGTTACACAGGTATATAAACTGTGTCAACCCTACAGTTTTTAGTTCTTCTTTTGATACCATATTGAATGTCACTGGATTGCTGGAGAATTGCTAGCTGATACTTCTCCATTCCCCAACCCTAAGTAAGTGTTACCTTCTTGCCTGTTAATTGTACTATATTGCTGTGTTCACGTTTTTAAGGAATACATGATATTTTATTATATCTAAGCCTCGTTCAGTTCAACCCAGATATTTGGTGTTCATTATATCTTGTCATAAGCTACCGTGACAATGGCTGCCAACCTTTTCCTCGAGGCCGGCGTCGAGGAATCTCCATTGAAGTCAATGAGCCCATTGACTTACAATGGGAAACCGCTGCTCCTCCTCTCGGACGCCACCTGCTGGTCGTTGCTGGAAAACAGGTCCAAAACCGCTACGTCTGCCATTGGAATACATTGAGTCTCAATGGCGACCTATGGAAGGCTGCAGAATGGAGCCTGAAAAGGCGGGAAAAGGGAACAAAGGGCTATAGTCACTAAATTAACATTAACCCCTTCCCTCCCGCATCAACCCTAGTGTATGTGTGAGTGCAAACACCAGGATGAGACAATACATTTTATACAGGTGAATAAACAGTTGGATACTGAAGAAAGGTAAAAATACATTGCTGGACCCCTGTCCAGTTAACCCCTTGCTTCCCAAGTGAGAGTTGGGGGTGGCCAAATGGGGTGTAACCCCTTTAATCCCGGGCCAAATCCCCTCTCTCATGACAATGAGTCAATGTGAATTCAATGGCTTTTATAATAAATTCCACCTGTGCGTCTTTAAGAGAGTTACCCTTGTCTAAAAAATATTTCGCTGCTAGTGTTATGGTCGATTACTATATACAGGTGGTCCTCACTATTCAACTGTCCGTTTATCTGTAAAATGGCATATCAGATGCCAGACAATGCTCTCTGCTGAACGGATTATCCGACGTCGGAATGGATTATCCGATGATCACCACCACGGATTAGCATTGGATCCGCTATCCGACGGTCCGCTATCTGACAGCGGTTTGTGGGACGGATTCCGGCGGGTACCTGTGTAGAGGGAGAAAGGGGGTGGCCCGGTATTAAAGGGGTTGCACCCCATTTGGCCATTCCCTGACCTCACCAGGGAGACAAGGGGTTAACTGGGCTGTGGTCCAGAAATGTGGTTTAACCCTTGTTATAACATGAAAATGTATATTCCCCTGTCCCCATGCTTTATTGTGATATCTGGTTATATCAGTGTCTGCATCACACACACACTGGGATCCATCCGGGAGGGCAAGGGTTCATAGTTCTTTAGTGATTATAGCCCTTTGTGTAATTTTCCCGCCTTTTCAGGCACCATTTTGCAGAGTCCCATAGGTCTCCATTAGAGCTCAATGCATTTCAATGGCGGATTTTGCTGTTTTGGACCTGTTTCCCTCGAAGACCAGCAGGTGGCATCCGAGAGGAGGAGCGGCGGTTTCCCATTGTAAGTCAATGGGCTCATTGACTTCAATGGTGATTCCTCGACGGCGCTTTCCAGAAACGAGTTGGCTGCCGTCCAAACCGCAAAGCGGATACTTTTTCTGAAAAAGAGCTTTGATCACTGTTAGTCAAGTTCAACGTTAAGTGGCGTGGGAATCTACAGTTCTAGGGCACCCAGAAATAAAATTATTTTTGACCCTAGTTCCTAGACCTCCCCCCACTCGACCACCACCGGGTCCCCGAATCCTGGACCCCCGAGAAGGGTCATGCCGAGAGAGCGGGTCGCGCCATAGGTTCCAATGGCGGCGGCAGAAACATCTCAGGAATTTGACTAAGTGTGAAAAGCTAAAAAAAACATGAATCCATACCTCTGGTTCCAGAGGGTCCTGAGGGCCAGGGTTTGGGGTACCTGTAGGCACTGCTCCGGCATGGCTGCAGAACCATCCTTGACCCTCTTGGACCAACCCAACGGAGTATGGACCCCCTTGAAGGTTCGGAAATTCTCCCATAGACTCCAATGGCGGCCAATTTCCATTGACCGGCTATTGCGGAGAAACCCCATAGACTTCAACGGCGGCGATGCCCCGTTGAGAGTCTATGGCGGCGGATTCCCATAGCCACCAACGGCGGCGGTTTGCCATTGAAAGTCTATGGCGGCGGAGCCCGTTGTTTTCAATGGGGATTTATTGAAAAACCGTGATTTAATTTACAGCAGAGTTTTTTGTATTAAAATAGGAAACGGTTTAAGTTGTATTTGTGTAACTCCGGTTCCGAAGGTCGTAGCGGGCTGAAACTCAGACCATATGGTGTCCCAGTTCCGGCATTAAGGTCTTGGTAGTTTGGACCCGCTAGACCCAACGGAACCGGACATTTTAATATGTTTGTATTTTACCTATAATACTGTATCCCAAGGCAGGGATAAAACCCAGAGGAAATTCCTTCGGACAAAGGGAAGCAGATGGTCATAGAGGCCATCTCTGAGTTTAAAGTTTAGAGTTTAAGTACTGTTCAAAGGATTTTGTCACCCTCACTGTTTACCTGAGGGCGGAGACGACTCAAACCAGAGCAGTCTGCGAGTCACATTTTACACCTTCCAACAAAGAGTATCCTGCCAGAAATTCCATTTGGTATACTGGCTGGCATTCCTGATGTAAATGTGGGGCTACAGAAATGAGACCCCAGGGTCCTAGTGCGCATGAGCTAACTAGAAGGGGGGCATGGATTAAAATGTATTCCCACGTTAAAGATTGGATACAGCTAATTGTTGTCCAATCACCTGTACTTAATGTTAAGGATAGGGTTACAAAAGATATATAAACTGTGGTAACCCCTATATCCATTGTCTTCTATACCAACCTGATTGTTACCTGATTGCTGGAGAATTGCTACTTGATACTTCTCATTCCCCACCCCCAAGTAAGTGTTACTTCTTGCCTGTTACTGTACTATATTGCTGTGTTCACCTATTTAAGGAATAAATATACTTTATTATATCTAAGCCTCGTTCAGTTCAACCCAGTTATTTGGTGTATTATTATAGCCTGTCACAAAGCTCCCGTCACAACCTGTACAATGATGTGACATCACATGTCACAAGTAATTCTATCTGTTCCAGTATGTTTAGACATCCACATCCACTGCACCCCCATCCACACCCACTGCCCCCCCTCCTGACACCATCCCCAAGGTAAGTCTGAATGTTATATGTATTGGGGTGGTGGGTGTATTTTGTATATGTATTGGGGTGGTGGGGGTCTTTTAAAATGTATTGGGGCCAGTCACTCACCCAGTCAGTCACCCACCCACCCAAACAGTCAGTCACCCACCCAGTCAGTTACCCACCCAGTCAGTCAGTCACCCACACAGACTAGTCACATACTCACACACACAATTCTTATTAGGAATTTATTCCATTTTATAAAAGTGGGGCGGGGTGAGGGGTGGGGCTAGGTGGCGAGGGGCGGGGCTAGGTGGCGAGTAGATTTTTGTGTGATTTGTCGACCACTGTTCATCAGTACTTAGTAAGGCTTTTCTTATAGTAGAACGATGGATGGCAATTCTTTCTTTTAGCATTCTTGTGGTCTTTCCAATATAGAATAGCCTGGAGGGGCATTTTATCAGGTACACTACATATCTTGACTCACACTTGAGGTAATGTTTGATTTTTATCGGCATGCCACTGTGAGATTGTGAAAATGTTGATCCAGTTTGCATGAACTGACAGTGGGTGCACCCGTGGCACCGATAAGCCCCAGGTTTTCTTGCCAACCACGTTTTGGAAGCTGTAAATTTACTAACAGGGTCAGATTGGGTTAATAAATCTCCCAAACTGTGTCCACGCCGGTAGCAATACAATGGTGGCTCTTTGAAAAAATGACCAATCCTGTTTTCATTAGACAAAATGTGCCAGTATTTTTTGTATCCTCTTAAAGCTGGAAGCCGTGCTAAATGTACTGGCGACGTTGAAGCGATTTGTCACAGAGTCTCTTACAGAAGAGACTGTATCTGTGTCTATTTTTCTTACTTTTGTAAGCGCATCCTCAATGTCCTTGAGCAGTATCATCTTTCATAAAAGCGCTTAGCCATTTGTAGAAAAGCACCCTCTACTTCTTGTGGATCACTGATGTGGATTGCAGAAACTGTGAGTAAGGGAGTCCCCTTTTACGTGGCATGGGGTGATGACTGGAAGCGGGCAGCAAGATATTTTTGTCTGTTGGTTGATGGAAGAGCCTGGTGGTTAATGCGCCCAGTAATTTATAGACCACTGTATCCAAGAAGGTGATCTCCTTAGTGCTGAATTTAGCGGTGAAACGAATAGTTGAGGGAATGTTGTTGAGATGGTTGATGAATTCAAGTAAATCGGATTCCTGTCCACTCCAAACGATGAACACGTCATCGATATAATGTATGTATTTCATTACCTTGTGCATGAGGGGCACCATGGAGTATGTGTATCTGTTCATACTGTATAAGTCCATGAACAGATTGGCGTAGGTGGGTGCCATATTGGATCCCATGGCTGTCCCCACAAGTTGTAAATAATAATTTCTTTCAAATCTGAAATAATTTTGGTGTAGAATTACCTCCATGAGCAATAACAACAATTCTGGAGGTGGGCCAGTATGCGCCTCAAACACACCAAATCTGGTCCGAATGGCCTCAATCCCCCCTGCATGAGGAATGTTAGTGTATAAACTTGAAACATCAAGAGTTACAAGTATACAAACTGTAAAATCCATCATTAAATGTTTTAACTGAGCAATGAAATCCGTGGTATCTCTCACATATGTCTCCATGCACGCGACCACAGGCTACAGGAAGAAATCCACCAACTGTGATTTGGGATGGCACAGTGATCCTGTTGTGGTATACCAAGTTTCCTAAAGGAAATGAATATGCAGTTTTGAACAAAATACAATTTATTCAAAATGTGTACAATAAGTACAATTGAGCAACTCCTATCTTGGAGTCTTATACACAATTGTTCCTATGTCTTGATTAATCTTAATCAACCCGCACTACACAATACACAATTAATAATCTATATAATCTCCTCTGTACCCTCCCACCATCCCTCCCATTCACCACGTACCCACCCCTCCCCTTCACTTCAAACCACCTCACCAATGCCACCTCACCCCTCTCGCTCCCGCACACCGCGCGTACCGCTCTGCCTCGCCGGGGGGGCAGGACACCGCCGAGGTGGATGTGGAGTGCAGCCGGTACCCGGAGGAGGAGGGAGGCGGGGAGGCGGCGGCGGCAGGGAGGTGGGGAGGAACGGCGGCGGGGAGGTGGGGAGGACTCGGCGGCGGAGAGGTGGGGAGGAGGCGGCGGGGAGGTGGGGAGGAGGCGGCGGCGGGGAGGTGGGGAGGTGGAGGTGGGGAGGAGGCAGCGGCGGGGAGGTAAGGAGGAACAGCGGCGGGGAGGTGGGGAGGAACGGCGGCGGGGAGGTGGGGAGGAGGCGGCGGCGGGGAGGTGGGGAGGAACGGCGGCGGGGAGGTGGGGAGGAACGGCGGCGGGGAGGTGGGGAGGAATGGCGGCGGGGAGGAACGGCGGCGGGGAGGTGGGGAGGAACGGTGGCGGGGAGGTGGGGAGGAGGCGGGGAGGTGGGGCCGCGCTCCTCTGTGTCAGCCTGGGAGCCGCCGGAGCCCAGGAGGGAGAAGAGACCCGGGGACAGCGCTAGGAGGAGCGCGGATGGGTGTGTGGTGGGAAAGACCCCCATAGGGGGAGAGAGGGATATATGGGGGAGCTGGGGGGTATACCTCCTCAGGATCAGGCCGCCAGGGGGAGATTGTCATGCTGGCTCCCTCCCACGCCGCCCCCCCTCTCCAGAGGCCCCCCTCTCTCCCACGGCTCCCACCCCCTCTCCCACGGCCCCCCATCTCCTGAGGCCCCCCTCTCTCCCACGGCCCCCACCCCCTCTCCCACAGCCCCCCACCCCCTCTCCCACAGCCCCCCCCCTCTCCCGCGGCCCCCCCACTCTCCCACTGCCCCCCCCTCTCCTGCACCCCCCCCTCTTCCGCGGATCCCCCCTCTCCCGCGAACCCCCCCCTCTCCTGCGAACCTCCTCCACCCACGTCACTGCCTACAACAGTCCCTGCCAAAGTCACTGCCTTCCCACCCACCCATCCCAGTCACTGCCTGCCCATCCATCCACCCACCCCAGTCACTGCCCAAACCTACCCACCCCAGTCATTGCCCAAAATTCACTGATCCTGCTCCAGTTCCCAAATCTTCTTTTTCTTTCTTTAATCACCTTCTTCTATTTTCATCTGTCACCATTTCTTGATCTTCTTTATCTTCTATCTTCATCTGTCAATCCAAAAAGCCCCATGGTAAATCCCAACAGATGTTGTCTCGTCGTCTTCTTGGGCTCAAATGAGGCGTCACGGCCTTAAATAGGGCTTGTGATGTCACATTTAGCCTCCAAATGGTTAACAGCCACATGATTGGCTGTTAAAACCATGTGCCAACTTAATTTTTTTTTTTAAATGACGTCACTTAAAGGGAATGATGCCAGCCAACCAGAATGGCTGTGCTTCATTTGCCTTTAAGATGACGTCACGAAGCCGGCATCACATGGTATTTCAGCCAATCAGATCGTGGGAACCAATTCCACACTCTGATTGGCTGAAATACTATGTGATGCCGGCCATCTTGGACTTAGTGACATATCGCAGCTCATCGACGCATCTCCTCACCAATTCACCTAAATTTTGAGATGAATTGAATTTGGGGAGAAGATCGCCTTCTAAGGCTGCGATACTACTCAATGGGTACAGGGTGGGTATAGTCAGTCCGGTGTAGGTGCTTAGGCCTCCCGGGTTTGTATCGGGGCAGGGTGGGTTAACCCCTTAATGACTATAGCGGTTAGTAACCGCTAAGGTGATTAAGGGGTTAGGGGCCATTAGAATGTCTTTATTATGTATATATGCTTTCTTGCAACAGAGGACAGAGGGACCTGCTGTTGTGGTAAGTATAACTGTATTTATTTACTTTATTTATGTATGCTAATGCAGTGTTTAATAATGGGCAAATAATCTATTATCCATATCTGGATAATAGTTATTTTGCCCATAACTGTACTGTATGGGTTTGGGCGGAGGGGGGTAAGGGGCCGGGCGCGTGTATTGATGTTTCTTAAACCTTTTTTTTTTAAATATACATTTCTTTCATAGTGTAGATGTGCAGGGGGTCTCCGGAGCTGAACCACATTGGTTTCAGGTCCAGTGACCCCCCTGCTTCTCGAGATACAGGCACCTTTATGGGGTGCCGGTATCCCTCTGCATTGAAATGTCCCGCATCACGTGACCGGGACATTTCCTTGCATAGGAGATACCGGCACCCCATAAAGAGGCCTGTATCTCGGGAAGCAGGGGGTCCCTGGACCTGAAACCAATGTGGTTCAGCTCCGGAGACCCCCTGCACATCTACACTATGAAAGAAATGTATATTTAAATAAATCATTTTCGGGCGACATTTTCGCTGCCAGATGCTGCTCTCTCAGATGCTGCTCTCTCTGCAGCAGAAATGAAACGCCGGGTTAGGCCTTTTCACAGGGTCCTTCCTATCGCTGGCAGCAACTCGCTCGTTTTGGGAATTTTGTTATGATCGGTAATGACAGCTTGCTCAATACCGTGATAACAACGCTCCAAAAAACGGCGATTTAAATGTCCTGGCGATAATTTTTATCAAACTTTATAGCATGAGGCTCTAAGTTGTTTTTGCATGGCAACTTAAAGTTTTTATGAGCATAAGTATTTTTCTTGAAGATGTGGTATACTTTGTTGTACGTGAAGGAGTTAATTCTCTCAGAGGTATATGGATATTGATCCTTATGCTGACTTAATCCTTTATACCCAATAATGAGTAATAGGATCCTGTAAGAATGTATGCGCTGTGTATATGTTGTATCTATGAGTATTTGTGCCGGTAACACATATCTAGACCAAGCATGTCAAACTCGCGGCTGTCAGGAATCGGTGTTCTCCACGCTCCCCACACAGTGCACTCACTTCCCTCGGCGATTCCTCTGCTCAGCGCCGGGCGCGCCCAAGCCCTCACACCTGCACCATCCACTGGTTCGGTCCACACGCGTACACGCGTTACGGAGCGCGCTCAGTCTGCACATTCTTTTTCCCGTCCCCCGGACCTCAGGCTCCGTCCCCGCAAGCCGCACAGGCATACTCAGGTTACCAACAAGTCTCACCTGGCCTGTTATGCCTGCACCAATCTGCAGTGTCTCCCTGTAGCTCTTCCTGTCCCGCCTCCGTTCCTAATTGGACCTTCCTGCTTTATCTAGCTCCTCTCTGCTCTCAGTCTTTGCTCGACATAGTCTCTGCATGGAAGTACTTCAGGATTCTCTTAGTGTTTTCACAGGTCCTGACACGGCTCGTACGACTACCCCCTCTGGCTCTCGATCTCGGCGCTCCTTGGACAACGCTCACTCTGATACCCCTCGAACCCGGCTTGGACTACAACCTATCTCCGCTCTCCACTCCTTGACCTCGGCAAGGCATTCTTCACTCTATCTCTACAACCGGTACCAGCAAGTATTGTCTACATTACTACACCTGGCCTGGCAACACTTTATACCACACTCTGGACACGCTCCCTTTGCTGCGGGTGCGTGTATTACCACTTCCACCTTCAGCTCAGGGGACGGGTCTGGTCTGCGGGCAGCACCGGCGTAACATTATGTCGAGCCCACAAGACGCAGACCAGACTGACATGGCTTCCATGATGACGGCCATGTTTCAACAAGTCCAGGCCCTAACAGACCAAATGGCTCTTCTCACTCAACAGGTACAGGACATTTCATTTCAGGCACCACCTGTTGCCGCACCGCCACTGTCACCAGAACCAGTATCCGCCGTGACCTCGGGCCCGAAGATCCCGGCACCTAAACCGTATGTGGGGGATCCGCACGCCTGCCGCGGTTTCCTCAATCAATGCGAGATCCAGTTTGAGATGGCTCCGCAGCAGTATTCCACTGGTCGCAAGAAAGTGGTGTATGTCTACAGCCTGCTTACAGGGAAAGCGCTGGCATGGGCCTCCCCAATTTGGGAACTACATCCCGATATCACCCGCGACTATGCGGCCTTTAGACGAGACTTTCGACAGGTCTTCGATACCCCCGCACACCAAGAAACTGCCTCTGACTCTTTGCTTGAGCTTTCTCAGGGACGTCGTTCCGTGGCCCAGTACGCCTTGGAGTTCAGGACCATAGCAGCTGAGACACGATGGGGCCAGGAGGCTTTGGTCTCAGTCTTCTGGCGAGGCTTAACTGATTCCGTGAAGGACGAGCTCGCCTCACAACCCAGGCCAGGGCTTCTGGAGGAACTCATCTCCCAAGCCAATCGAGTGGATCAGCGCCTTCAGGTACGCCGCGTCCAGCGCCAGCTTCCCCGATTTATGCCCTTCCGTGCTCCTTCTCCCAGATTCTCTCCAACCCCAGGACCTGCCGTCTCCCCGCTACCTGCTCTGGAGGCTCCTGAGCCGATGCAACTTGGAGTCCAGCGTTCCCGGACACCGATACAGCAAGCTCGCCAAGCCGGTGGATTATGTTATTACTGCGGATCCTCCGAGCATCTGGTACGCGAATGTCCACTACGCCCGGGAAACGACCAAACCCAGTGAGTACGAAGGGGCACTCCCTGGGTGATAAATCTCCTTGTCCCCTTTCCAGGAAGGAACTTCCCAAAAAATTGACCATTCCCGTTTCTCTCTCGGGTCCTACCTTCCGCACCTCCACTGCGGCATTTATCGACTCCGGCGCGGGAGGAAATTTCAGGGACCAAATCTTCTCTAAACGGAACCAGATTCCACTCGTTAGGAAGAAGTCTCCCGTTGCCTTGGTTGGGATCGACGACCATCCGCTCACCCCGGCATACATTTCCTTGGAGACTTGCCCCATCACCCTTTCCTCTCACTCCCGCAAGGAGACCTTGGCCTTTGATGTAATCCACGCTCCCAGAACTCCAGTCACTCTCGGCTTACCTTGGTTGCAGAAGCACAATCCTCTCATCAACTGGACATCCCAAGGCCCTATTACTTGGAGGTCAAGGTCAGAGGAGCCATCTCCACCAGCCATACTTCCGCATCAACTACTGGCCAATACCTCCGTTCCTGAGGTTATTCTACCTTCTGTTTACCACCAATTCCGGGACGTTTTCAATAAGGTACAGTCAGACCTTTTGCCGCCACACAGGACTTACGATTGTCCGATCGATCTGGTTCCAGGTTACTCCTTACCCAAGTCCAAGACCTACCCCTTGTCGTTACCAGAATCTCATGCTATGGATGAATATATCGAGCAGAATCTCAAGAAAGGCTTTATTCGTCACTCCAATTCCCCAGCAGGGGCTGGGTTTTTCTTCGTCAAGAAAAAGGACGGGTCGTTGAGGCCTTGCATCGATTACAGGGGTTTGAACCGCATAACTGTTAAAAATCATTACCCCCTCTCCCTTATTACCGAACTGTTCGATAAATTACAGGGGGCCAAGATTTTTTCCATGTTGGATCTACGTGGTGCCTATAACCTGGTGCGCATCAGGAAGGTGGATGAATGGAAGACGGCCTTCAACATGCGTAGCAGACACTACGAGTATCTTGTAATGCCCTCCGGCTTATGTAATGCTCCCGCTGTCTTCCAGGATTTCATCAACGACGTCTTTCGTAAGGTACTCAATATTTTTGTTATAGTATACTTGGATGATATCCTGATTTTTTTCAAAGATCTCCAGGACCATATACGCCATACCTCCTACGTCCTTTCCAGTCTCCGTGAACACCATTTGTACGCCAAACTGGAGAAGTGCACCTTTCATCAGACCTCTACTCCGTTCCTGGGGTACATCATTTCCGATGAAGGTTTTATGATGGATGCCGGTAAACTTCAAGCAGTCACTGAATGGCCAAGACCCAATTCTCTCAAGGCCATACAACGTTTTTTAGGGTTCGCTAATTACTATCGTAAGTTTATACAGAGTTTTTCTACTATTATGGCACCTCTCACTGTACTTACCAAAAAAGGAGCTGATCCTTCTGCTTGGTGATATGAGGCCATCTCTGTCACGGTGAGATTATGGCAGGCTGTATAGTCACACATAAATATATATAACAGTTGATATACCCTATTTCCTCGATTCTAAGACGCCATCGATTCTAAGACGCACCCTTGATTTAATTAAAAAAATTGGGGGAAAAAACCCCACTATATTAAATGTGCAGAATTTTTTTTCGGGGGGGAGAGAGAGGGGGCGGGGGGGGGGGAGAGAGAAAGAGAGAGGGGGAAGAGAGAGAGAGGGTGCGTTGGGGGGAAGAGAGAGAGAGGGAAGAGAGAGGAAAGAGAGAGAGAGAGGGGGGAAGAGAGAGAGAGGGGTGGGGGGAGAGAGAGAGAGTGGGAGAGTTGGGGGGAAGAGAGAGGGAAGAGAGCGAAGAGAGAGAGAGGGGGGAAGAGAGAGAGGGGGGGAAGAGAGAGAGGGGGGGGGGAGAGAGAGAGAGAGGGGGGGGAGAGACAGAGAGGGGAGGGAGAGACAGAGAGAGGGGGGGAAGGGAGAGAGAGAGGGAGAGTTGGGGGGGAAGAGAGAGAGAGGGAAGAGAGAGGAGAGGGAGGGGGGAAGAGAGCGAGAGATGGGGGGAAGAGAGAAGGGGGGGAGAGGGGGAGAGAGAGAGGGGAGAGAGAGGGAGAGAGGAGAGAGAGGGGGGAGAGGGGGAGAGAAAGAGGGGGGGAGAGAGAGAGGGGGAGAGAGGAGAGAGAGGGGAGAAAGAGGAGAGAGGGGGAGAAAGAGGGGAGAAAGAGAGAGAGGGGGGAGAGGGGGAGAGGGGGAAAGGAGGGAGAGATGGGGAAAGTGGGGAGAGAGGGGGAAAGGGGAGAGAGGGGGAAAGGGGAGAGAGGGGAATGGGGGAGAGAAGGGAATGGGGGAGAGAAGGGGGAGGGGAGAGAATGGAGAAAGGAGAGAAGGGGGAGAGAGATTGGAGGGAAGGGGAGAGAATGAAAGGGCACACACACAGAGACAGACACACAGAGAGACAGACACATACACACACATACACAGAGAGAGAAAAACACACAGAGACAGACACATACACACACAGAGAGACAGACACACACACACACACAGAGACACATACACACACAGAGAGACACACACATACACAGAGAGAGAAAAACACACAGAGACAGAGACAGACACGGGTGGGGGTGGCTTGTGGTGCCGGCTGCACAGCTGTGAATAGCAGAGGCAGACGGAGGGCTTGTGAGGCATGCAGCAGCCACACACTGCTGAATGAATCTCTCATATGTGGGGGCGGCACTTCCAACAAGCAGAGCGGGGGAGGAGGGGGGCTTGTGGTGCATGCAGCGGCCGAACACACACTGCTCCTTTGGGGACCAGCACTTGGAGCAAGGGGGAGGGGGGGCTTGTGGTGCCGGCAGCAGAGCTGTGAGTAGCAGAGGCAGACAGAGGGCTTTTGGGTGTGGGGGGCGGGGGGGGACGGGACGCACGGGGCATGCAGCCGAACATACACTGCTCCTTTGGGGACCGGCACTTGGAGCAAGCTAGGGGGGAGCGCTGGACATGCAGCCGAACAAACACTGCTCCTTTGGGGACCGGCACTTGGAGGGGGGAGGGGTTTGGTGGCAGAGTCGCGGGGCATGAAGCGGGACACACTGCTCCTCTGTGTGGGGGCGGGGTGGCAGAAACACAGGACAAACGCTGAAAGCTGCTGTGGCTTCTTCTGCAGCGCCCCCTGGCTGTTTTTTTTGTGTGTTTTTTTCAATACATCGATTCTAGGACGCAGTCCCTATTTCAGCCACGTGAAAAAGGGAAAAAAAGTGCGTCTTAGAATCGAGGAAATACGGTATATTTATCACTGGGTCTGAACTGGGACGAGACTTAGATATGATAAAATATAATTTATTCCTTGATAAAGGTGAACACACAAAAATGTACAAATAACAGGCAAAATATAGACACTTACGTAAAATGGAAATGATGAAGCAGTCACATCTGGACTGGCAGTTCATACAGCACTCTTCATAGTCATCAAGACACCAAAGACATGAAAAGACCTCTGGCAGGAAGACAGTGCATAGCGTTCCTCTCAGCAATCAAGATGGTATAGAACAGACTGAACACTTGAAGAACTTGAAGAACATGAACAACACTGGATAAGGGCTTGGCCACAGATTATATACCTTTTGTGGCCCTATCCTTAACCTTAAGTACAGGTGATTGGTTTTCAATTACTTCCAGCCACTCACTAGCCTGGGAACACATTTTAATCCATGACCCCCTGCTTGTTGGGACATGCGCAGTTGAGCTCTGGGGTCTCATTTCTGAAGCACCACATTTGCATCAGGAATGCCAGCCAGTCTATCCATTTGGAGTTCTGGCAGGAAAACCTTTGTTAAAAGGTGTGAAATGGGACACTTAAAGACTGCTCTGGTTTGAGCCTCCTCCGCCCTTAGGTAAACAGGGAGGGTGACCAAACCCTTTGAACAATACTTAAGTCCTAGACAATGGGTCGCCTCTAGGGCCATCTGCTATCCTGGTATGCAAAAGAATTTCCTCTGGGTCTTTGTCCATACCTTGGGACACAGTATTAAACATAAAACATAAACGTATTAAAATATCCGGTTCCGTTGGGGCTAGCAGGTCCAAACTTCCCAGTTCTCATTGCCAGAACTGGGACACCATACGGTCCAAAAAGATACTTGCTACGACCTTCGGAACCGGAGATACACAAATGCACATTAAATCATTTTTCTTTTTAATACAAAAATCTCCGCTAAAAAGAAATCTCAGCTTTTCACTTAATCCCCATTGAAAACAACGGGCTCCGCCGCCATGGGTTTCAATGGAGCAACTCCGCCGTTGTAGTCAATGGAGTTTCCTGCCATAGACTTTCAATGGGGAACCACCGCCATTGAAGTCTATGAGAAAATCCACAAATCTTTACATTCGTCCATACTCCGTCTGGTTGGTCTGAGAGGGCTGGAAATGGGCATGCATTAAAGCCGGAACCTTGGCTACATGCCACCCAAATCCCATCCCTCTGGGCATTCCAGAACCGGAGATATGGACTTACACATCTCAACATTTTACACTTAGTCATTTTTTTACCATGCGGCTTTTCCCCCATTAGAAGCCTATGGCGCGACCCGCTCTTCTCGGTTCGACCCTTATCCAGGGTCCAGGATTCGGGTCCAGGATTCGGGGACCCGGTTGTGGTCGAGTGGAGGGAAGCCTAGGAACTAGGGGCAAAAATAATTTTATTTCTAGGTGCTCTAGAACTGTTTATTCCCACGCCAATTAACGTTGAACAGTGGAATATACATTTTCAGGTTATGACAAGGGTTAAATCACACGCCTGGGCCTCAGCCCAGTTAACCCCTTGTCTCCCTGGTGAGGTTAGAGGGTGGCCAATTGGGGTGTAACCCCTTTAATCCCGGTCCAAATCCTCTCCATCGTCACAATCTCCGCCTTCGAGACACTCAAGGAGGCTTTTATATCCGCACCTATTCTCCGTCATCCCAACATTGAACTTCCCTTCGTCCTGGAGGTCGATGCTTCTGATTGCGCCGCTGGGGCCGTTCTTTCTCAGAGACCCACGCCTCAGGATAAGTTACATCCCTGTGCATATTTTTCCAAGAAATTCTCGTCTGCCGAGAGGAACTATGACGTGGGTAACAGGGAACTTCTGGCCGTGAAGATGGCTCTTCAAGAGTGGAGACACCTGCTGGAGGGGTCGAAAGAGCCGTTTACTATTCTCACGGACCACAAGAACCTTCTTTACATAGAAAACACTCGACGCCTTGGTCCACGACAGGCTCGTTGGGCTCTTTTTTTTTCTCGATTCGATTTTCACCTTTCCTATATCCTTGGGACCAAGAACGTAAAGGCAGACGCACTCTCCTGAATACATTCTTCTGAAGAGAGACCAGAGGAACCTTTGGAGACCATCCTTCCACAAGAGAAGATTCTCGCTACGTCTACTTTCAAGAATCTCGACAAGATTTTGCACTCCAGAGACGCATTCCCAAGGACTTGGTCGTTCCCGACAACAAACTCTTCGTACCTTCCAAATTTGTTCCAGAGGTCCTGTCTTGGGGTCACTCCTCTAAATCTGCAGGTCATCCAGGTTTTAAGAAGACTACCGATCTCATTCGTCGGAATTTCTGGTGGCCAAGGATGTCTCAAGATACTCTGGAGTTTACCCGCGCCTGTCCCACGTGTGCTCAAAGCAAGACTCTCCGTCAAAAGCCTCAGGGTTTTCTGTTACCTCTTCCAGTTCCCGACCGCCCCTGGTCTCACATTTCGATGGACTTCATCGTGGAGTTGCCCAGGTCCAGAGGAATGAACACTATCTTGGTGGTCGTGGACAGGTTCTCAAAGATGTCCCATTTTATTCCACTTAAGGGATTACCCACATCCCCCGCCCTTGCGGATATCTTTACGGAGCAGATTTTCCGGATTCATGGGATTCCTTCGTCCATTGTTTCCGACAGAGGTTCTCAATTTGTATCCAAATTTTGGAGAACTTTCACCAAGGGATTGGGCATCTCTTCTTCTTTTTCTTCTGCCTATCATCCACAGTCCAATGGACAAACAGCGAGAATCAATCAATCCCTGGAGAAAATACCTGAGATGTTTCATATCCGATTCCCAGGCTCAACTCCTTCCTTGGGCAGAGTACGCTGTCAATTCTGCAAAAAACGATGCCACCCGGGAGTCGCCCTTCTTTATAAATTATGGGTTCCACCCCCCCTGCCTACCCATCTCCAACATCCCTTCTGGAGTTCCAGCCGTAGATGAACGCATTTCTGCCTTCCAAACCGCATGGTCCAGGATTCAGTCTACCCTTCTCGACTCCTCCTGCAGATCAAAACTACAGGCCGATCGTCGTCGTCGTTCGGCGCCCAGTTACAAGCCAGGGGATTTGGTATGGCTCTCCTCTAAGAATATCCGCCTCAAGGTACCATCTCCAAAATTGGCACCTAAGTTCCTGGGTCCCTTCCCAATTTGTGAACAAATCAATCCTGTGGCATTCCGGCTCCAACTACCACCCAGTATAAAGATTCCCAATGTCTTTCATGTGTCCCTCTTAAAACCATTCATCACCAGTCACTTCTTTCCGGATCAGACTCGTAGACCGGACCCCATTACTGTCCAAAATAACGAGGAATACGAAGTTCACTCTCTTTTGGATTCTCGCCTATCCAGGGGCCAGCTCCAGTTCTTGGTGCAGTGGAAGGGCTTTGGCCCTGAAGAGAGATCCTGGGTACCTTTAGAGGACATTCATGCCCCGGCCCTTCTTAAGTCCTTCAGGAAAAAGTAAGGAGACCCTGGGCGCAATCAAAACATACAAATCATATATGGTCTGTGCAAACACCCCATAATATAGCAATCTATGTTTGAAGAAACAATCAGTTGGGTCAATGCACTAAGCCAGGGGTCTCAAACTCAGTCCTCAATAGCCGCACACAGGCCAGCTTCTATGGATATCCCTGTTTCAGCACAGGTGGCTCAATCAGTGGCTCAGTGCTGGCCTGTGTGCGGCTCTTGAGGACTGAGTTTGGAGACCCCTGCACTAAGCCATATATAATCACACTTAAATTAAAACATGAATCATTGTTACTGAAACAAGGTCATTTAAAACACTCAATTACTGTGATTTGAATCCTAAACAATCTCCCAAGGGAGATGAATGTTACCAAATAGCAAAGAAACAAAATAACAAAAAGCACAGAAAAAATATATAGACAAGATATAATTATGAAGTCTATAATCTAGAAATATTAAAAAATAAACTCGTAGACAGCAATTGATTTTAGTCTGTCGTAACCAATTGTATAAAGTACGTATAACTTATAATACTAATAGCATAATAATACTAATAAAAATAATATATATTGAAAAAATTATTAGTTTTCCAGAAGAGAAAAAAAAGAGGAACAGAATGTTAATCCATGAGGCAGATCGAAACTACAAATTCGATTAGGTCTCCTTATAAGAAACTTAAACCAAGAAATATAGGCTGTGTGTAGGGGATGGATTCCCAATATTCAGGGCTCAGCTAGCCTTGGAGCATATATGAACATTCTCAGAACCGCAATAATGTTTGACAAAGATACCAGAGCATGGATAAGTGCTACGTGAGACTCACTTAACTAATGAAAACATGGCAAAGTACTAGTAATGCTGGAAAGATCTAACACATCTCTATATATACCATATAGGTCATGTAGAAACTCCCAGTAAAACAAAGGTACATACCATGATGAATAATCTTTGTAGAGAACTCACTTGAATAGCAGCTCGGTCTTTGATGATTGCGTGCGTCACGCCGGTGCATGTGAAGAGAAGGCAGTCCCGTGGGCTCCAGTGGCGGAGCACAGCTGTAGAAAAGTGGGGGCTTCAAACCAGTATTAGTGGTAAACAAGTTTATTGAGTGGTCATGAGGAGTACAAGGTAACTCTGACGCGTTTCGGGACCGGAGTCCCTTTGTCAAAGAGTGAATTCGCGTCTGCATGCTTTCCCCATTACATGTTAAAGCTCCCGCCCCAAGCGATGACGTCACGGGGATCAGATCTCGCGCGGGTTGCTCAGAGAGACAAACCCATTGGTGGACACTCACAACCCCAAGAAATGTTATAGAATCTTATTTGAAAAATGATAACAGGACCAATGATAATACCAAGACTGATATATCTAGAGGTATAATATGTATTATCTCCCCAAACTGCACGAACATAGTTGGAGGATATTCATTGATCTTATAAATCCATAATTGCTGGCAACCACATGGAACCGCTCATAATCTGATATGTGATAAAACAATGTTTTTTTTTTAGAAGAAACCATTAGTGTAAGAAGTGTTGAAGCTCCCAATCAATGTTTATACCAGCCGGTGTAAGAGTATCCAAAGAGAATGTCCAAAACATTTCCCTTTTATTTAGGAGGTTCAATCTGTCTCCCCCCCCCGTTTTGGAACCTCAATGTACTCAATTGCCATGAAATGAAAATTCGCTAGGCCACCATGAGGGCATTCCGCAAAGTGTTTTGAGACTTTGAAGAGGGTACGAGACCATGGGTAGACATAGAAAGAGCAGAAGCCCAGGCGGAAGACATGGCGACATCACTATGGTTAAGGAGCCATGAGGTACATACAGGACCCCTATAAGCTCATATTGAACCCCCAAAATAACCACAACATATATATATGCGTATAAGTGTCAAAGAGGAGTGCTGCTGAGCATGGCAATGTATATTTAAAACCAGAGACAGAACATGAAACACAGACAGAGCTCAGTGCTTTATCCAATTACACTAATACACGGTACAGTGCCTAAATATATATGTATAGTAGTATCTTTTGAATAAAAATTGTCTTTTAGTTTAACTCTTTGGCCAAAGTGTTGTAAGCCCTTGAGCCCCTCCAAGGCAGACCACGTCTCAAGGGTCCTAACACTCAAATAGATTCTTAATAACCTGTACATTACCAGGAAGAATGATTTATAATAAATCTGTCAAAATTAGTTGCATAGTTCTAAGTCTGATTGAAGCTCTTATTAACCTGTATAATACCAAGAAAAACACTGTATTAGATTTGTCGCAATCAACCTGCATGCAAGTTCCCATGAGTGTGGGAGGTGCAATGGAGTGAGCTTTAACCATTTAAAAGTGGGAGGGGGTGAGCTTCAAACTAGGGAAGGACGATCCACCCTCCAAATCAGCTAGCACCAGCTGAACAAGAATTGCAAAACATACAGGACCCCTATAAGCTCATATTGAACCCCCAAAATAACCACAACATATATATATATATATATATACAGTGGTTGACAAATCACCAAAAAATCTACTCGCCACACAAAAAAATCTACTCGCCACCTAGTACCAAACGTGTGCTGCTTGGGCCAATATTTACTCGCCCGGGGGTTAAATCCACTCGCCCGGGGCGAGCAAATGTATAGGTTTGTCGAACACTGTATATATATATATATATATATATATATATACGTATAAGTATAAGGAGTGCTACTGAACATGGCAATGTATATTTAAAACCAGAGACAGAACATGAAACACAGGCAGAGCTCAGTGCTACATCCAATGACACTAATACACGGTACAGTGCCTAAATATATATACTGCTGCGGCCAAGTTTATTCGAGCATTTGCCCGTTCTTGGCCGCAGCAGTAGCCTGGCGCGCGCCCGAGAGTGACGGGCGCGCGCCGAAGCAGCGGAAGAGCGCCCTCCGATCGAGGCGCTCTCCCTACCGCTGCCGGGTCCGCCGGGTCCCCCGGAACCCCCTGCCGCTGTCCCGCGATCGCGGGACACCAGGGCTCCCTCGGGGAGCCCCTGGACGCGCGTGCAGGGGGCGCACGCTCCTGAAGACGCGTGACCGCGCGTCTATGACGCGCGGCACGCCGAGGGGCGGCCACTAGCAAGCCGGGAAATCTCCCGGCTTGCGGATCTGGCCGCAGAGTAATAAAGCGTGTCGGTAGTGTATATAGTATCTTTTGAATAAAAATGGTCTTTTAGTTTAACTCTTTGGCCAAAATGTTGTAAGCCCTTGAGCCCCTCCAAGGCAGACCACGTCTCAAGGGTCCTAACACTAAAATGAGCCATGAGGACACAAATAACTTTTTGTTCACAGCTGCAACAGATTCAATCTCAACCACCCCAGTGTACATCTGCGTTGCCCCAAAGGCGACCAGCCTTTGGCGCAGCCGAAGGGCAGCCAAAGGGTGTGAGCCATTCGCTGCCGTTCACTGATGTTTGGTGATGTTAAAGTTGTTCTATTTCAATCTGAAACTCACCAGCCCTTTTATCCCCTGTACCCAATTTTCCAATTCTATCTGTCCCTGAAATGTCTGTGAACTGACTGTACAACCCTGTTCTTTTTTTTTTTGTTTGTTTCAATTTTTTTATTGTTTTTCACATATGATATCACATTATACATTCCTGACTCTTCAGGAAAGAGTGGCATACATATATGTTTGTAGTCACATAAGATCACAGAACAGATAACATTTATCTTAATACAACTTATATGTCCGTATTAACTGTATGGTTCCCCATACGCATATGGATTGAATGAGGGTGACTTCTGATATATAACTATGAGTTTGCCCACTCTTGGGGTTCGTCAGTTTTGTATTAAAGGATAGATTAAGAGAAAAGGATAGAAAGAAAGAGGGGGGAGGGGGGGCGGAAGGGAAAGAATGAGAGTGTAGACCAACAGTGTTCCTGCTTCTGTTCTATTAGCCTCCGCGTCTCTTTATTTTTGTCTTTCCCTACCCTGATTTAGCTTAGGATGGGGACCATAGGTCCCAAACTTTGTGGAATTTCTCCACTTTTTGAGAGAGCTGGGCCGAGAGAAGTTCCATTATTTTGACTTCTTTCAACCTTTTGTTTACCGTTTGTTTGGAGGGCGCATTGATGTTCTTCCAGGCAGCTGCTATTGAGCAGTGTGCGGCCGTGAGAATAAATCTAATCAGTTTGCCCACTGGGGAGGGGACCTCCTAAATAGGTTTTCCTAGTAGATATGTCACCGGGTCCAAAGGGATTCTCAGCTCCGTGGTTTCCTGCAGCATATTTTGGATGTGTCCAAAATCGTTGTATTTTTGGGCAGAACCACCATATATGTGCCATATCTCCTCTCAGGCCACACCCTCTCAAGCAGAGATCCGGTGTGCCACCAACGCGTTTCAATGCACCTTAACAAAGAACGTGACGCTCGAAACGCGTTGGTGGGGGCCACTTGGGCTCAGTTTATGTAATCCTATGCTTTTGATCCATAAAATATTTTTTATCTCATGGGACACACTCTCCTGCAATATGTTTTCTTACTGGCTTAAGTAGTGCTCCAACGTTCCTGATACTGACTCATCTGGATGCTGTGGAAAAACGGAAGCACACACCTTTGGTGGAAAATCACTTAGAAGACCATATAAATGTGAGTTTATTACTCGTGTCTGTATTCACCATATATCTATTATCCACATTGATGCATTTATGTCTGGACACTAGCGTGTGGGAATTCTTACTACAGTGATCGTGGAATTCCATCCAGCTACTCGAATAATAGGGGATTAGTGGTATTATTACTACTTGGAACATTGGTCTATATACATGTGGTTCTCCAGGGAAAACAGCAGTTTAGTTTTTACATCTTCAATTACCTTTGCTTATATAAGCTATTGATTCTATGTTAGAGCACCATACAGCTTTTTTTCTTAACCATCAGTGGGAAAGGTCCCTGTGTGAGGTGGCACCACTTGTTACCTCATTACTGCATATGTCATTAATAAAGGGACACTTAACCCCCTCAGGTGCATTTTCTTGTCTACGTGTAACGTGTGAAATTGATGGTCAGCCCTTGCTGCTCTCTAGAGATATTAAAGGAACATGACATACAGTATATAAAGGCGGCTGCATTAATGTCCCTCACTGGGGACATTAGTCTGTGTCTCTGTCCTCCACCGTCAGTACAGGCATACCCCGCTTTAAGGACACGCTTTTTAAGTACACTCGCGAGTAAGGACGTATTGCCAATAGGCAAATGGCAGCTCGCGCATGCGCCTGTCAGCACGTCCTGAACAGCAATACCGGCTCCCTACCTGTACCGAAGCTGTGCACAAGCAGGGAGACTATAGAGCCTGTTACAAATGCGTTATTTACATCAGTTATGCATGTATATGATGATTGCAGTACAGTATATGCATCAATAAGTGGAAAAAAGGTAGTGCTTCACTTTAAGTACATTTTCACTTTACATACATGCTCTGGACCCATTGTGTACGTTAATGCGGGGTATGCCTGTATTCACAGGACATTTGGCCGCGGCTGTTTCACCGCTAATTACCCCACCGCTGGCCACTTCGCTGCTAAGGTACTTGCCTAAACCCCAACCCTAAGTCTACCTAATCCTTAAACCCATACCGCTAAAACCACTTAAATTAACCCCCTAAACAGTAATAACATTACATTAGAAGCGGCTGGTGTCAGAGGGTCCGTCTGCGGCCTAATGCCAGCGGCCAAATGGTCGCGGCAAAACTATTCTGATGCGAAGCGAGACTAAATAACACATCAGCATAATGGGAAAAGCACATTTTATTAGAACCAACAGCATGGACATATAAAACTTTAAGAATAACATTTTTCTTTAAATAAAACTACAATAAGAATGATACAAATAACCTGCATTTAAAACATTATAACTTTTTATCCTTTTAAAATGCTCGTTCTATGCACCATAAACTAAAGCCACCATTCATTGTGATTTAGCGTTACACCGATACACGTGTGCATTATATGTGAGAATCTTAGTCACTGGTTATCCCTAAACATGCCTGGCTTTAGAGATAGGTCTTTATTCTGTGTGTGTCCTCTTGTGCGTGTTCAGGTTGGATAAATCATTAAATCCCTTCCCACATTCCCCATATACATGCAGTTTCTCCCGTGTGTGTTCAGGTGGAATAAATCATTAAATCCCTTCCCAAATTCTCCACATACATGCGGTCTCTCCCCTGTGTGTGTTCTCTTGTGTTTCCTCAGGCTGGATAAATGACTAAATCCCTTCCCACATTCCCCACATGCATGCAGTTTCTCCCCTGTGTGTGTCCTCTTGTGTGTGTTCAGGTTGGATAACTGACTAAATCCCTTCCCACATTCCCCACATACATGCGGTTTCTCCCCGGTGTGTATCCTCTTGTGCAAGTCCAGGCTGTATAACCGACTAAATCCGTTCCCACATTCCCCACATACATGAGGTCTCCCCCCAGTGTGTGTCCTCTTGTGTTTCCTCAGGTTGGATAAATCACTAAATCCCTTCCCACATTCCCCACATACATGCGGTCTCTCCCCTGTGTGTGTCCTCGTGTGTGTGTTCAGGTTGGATAACTGACTAAATCCCTTCCCACATTCCCCACATACATGCGGTTTCTCCCCGGTGTGTATCTTCTTGTGCAAGTCCAGGCTGGATAATTGACTAAATCCCTTCCCACACTCCCCACATACATGCGGTCTCTCCCCTGTGTGTGTCCTCATGTGTATGTTCAGGTGGGATAAATCACTTAATCCCTTCCCACATTCCCCACATACATACGGTCTCTCCCCTGTGTGTGTCCTCTTGTGTATGTTCAGATGGGATAAGTCACTAAATCCCTTCCCACATTCCCCACATACATGCGGTCTCTCCCCTGTGTGTGTCCTCGTGTGTGTGTTCAGGTTGGATAACTGACTAAATCCCTTCCCACATTCCCCACATACATGCGGTTTCTCCCCGGTGTGTATCTTCTTGTGCAAGTCCAGGCTGGATAATTGACTAAATCCCTTCCCACACTCCCCACATACATGCGGTCTCTCCCCTGTGTGTGTCCTCTTGTGTTTCCTCAGGCTGGATAAATGACTAAATCCCTTCCCACATTCCCCACATACATACGGTCTCTCCCCTGTGTGTATCCTCTTGTGTGTGTTCAGATGGGATAAGTCACTAAATCCCTTCCCACATTCCCCACATACATACGGTCTCTCCCCTGTGTGTGTCCTCATGTGTGTGTCCAGGTGGGATAACCGACTAAATCCCTTCCCACATTCCCCACATACATGCAGTCTCTCCCCTGTGTGTGTCCTATTGTGTTTCCTCAGGCTGGATAAATGACTAAATCCCTTCCCACATTCCCCACATACATGCGGTTTTTCCCCAGTCTGTGTTCTCTGCTGTGCGTTCTGGTCTGATAAAGTCAGACTCTTCTCACTTTCTCCAAAATCTTTTCCTGTGGCAGCAGCTAATATATAAATATTTGAATGAGAAGCAGTTATATTGTTTATTAATTGCCTTGACTGGTTGAAAGATGCATTTTCTGTCATATTTATTGGAATGTTGCAAGATTGTTCTGTCCTCATCTTTTCCATATACTCATTTGGGTGTTTGAACTTCAGATGTTTGAGGAGGTAATACTGACTGCTAAAAGCAACCTTGCAGTGTTGGCATGGGTGGATTATTGGCGCTCGTCTTTGTACTAGACAAAAAAATACATAATTAGAAAATTAGGCAAAATTAGGCATTAGTTATCAAAAAAAGTGAGTGTGTGTGCGCACCAAGCACGCACATTTTATGTGAAACTTCTTTGTCCTTTGTCACTGTAATTGTATTTGTGATATTTTTAATTAAAATCCAAACCCAATTTCAGTGAGAAAATGCAAAGAAGTTTGACTTAGAACGCATGTGCTCGGCACCCCCTCCCCCCCACCTCGTTTGAGCTATTTGCACGTCTATATTTACACTAACTGTGAATTGTGTGTGTGTGTGAGTGAGTGTGTGTATGAGAGACTCTATTTTTTTTGTTTGTTTGTGACTGTTTGTTTTTGTGTGTAGCATTGGGAGTGGGCCCACCTGTGCACCAGAGAGTTTGGTGTGGAACAGTCACCCGAGCATGGAAGTTGTGGCCGAGTTCTGTGTGGGCCAGGTATTGGAAGGGGTCCAGGTGGCAGATTATGGAACTTGCGGCCAACTACTGCTGTCCTGCACCTGCGCGCGGTGCGGGCCTGCACGCGCGCGGTGTGAGCTGCACCTGCGCACGTGCGCTGCGCCGGCTTACGCACTACCGGACGCACCCTTGAACAGCGCTGGAAATGCTTTTGCACGTCGCCGACGTCAGCGCATGCACGGGTGTGGCGCGCGCACAGTAGTAGCATGACGTCACTTCCGTCATGGATTTCTGTTTCAACACGAGGGGCTTTTCCTATCAAAACTCTATAGGTGCCAGCAAAGAAGTTTCACTTCAAAAAGTCACTGTTACACAAACTGTCTTACAAAAGGTCATGAGGGAGAGGTAAGTTGGCATATCCCATCTTAAGTGTCCCAGTTAAAGTGTATGGCAGAGTTCATTTTGCAGTTGAAATTGGAGGTGAAGATTAGAGTAAGATCGGGACTGGGACTCTGCACAACAACTTTGCAACTGTGAGAAATGAACTCTCTAAAATCTGTGATTATTTGTACACTTCAAATCCTCCAAATCCTCCAGTACCTGGGAAGTCTCTCCTCCTGCATCTCACTATGCCCTTCCTATTGTTTTTTATGTTTACTGTTTCCTAACTCCTTTGTGAATGTCTCTGTTCTCTCCAACTTCACCACTTCCCACTGCAGCATTATTTATATACCTCTCTCCAGGTAGTTGCCCTGGGAAGGGTGGCTAGGCTTCCCGTGGGGTTAGGGGGAGGGGGGGTAATGAGGGGTTTACTCCTTAATTACCTTAGCGACTAGAATGGAAATGTTATACGGTCACTAACGGTGTCAACAGGGTTAGGTAATGTTTTCTTTTAATAAAGTATTAACCCCTTTGGTGCCTGTGGTATACCTGGGTAACCACAGGCATGAGACAGGTTAATGTTATTTTGCTCATAGGTAATAGACATTACAGAAGCCTATGATAGAAATATTAATCCATGCGGTATATAAAGCATTTTTAACGGTCGCATTAATTCCCATATCGCGAGATTGGCCCAAATATCGCACCCAGTAAGTTATTACCACAATCTTGATATATACCACCTTAAAATTGCAGTAATAATACCCGGTAGTTTATTATTTCCCCAGGTGCGATATTAACTCCACTTTAACAGAATTGGATGTATCTGAGCCGTAGTGTTTAGTGTATGCCTTCGGGGCAAACCAAGAACTAACCATGCTTTACTAGCCACTATGGTGGCAAAGGTGGGTAGGTAGTGTAGTGTAATGTGTATATTATCCCGTGTGGTCAGCTAGTCATGGAAACCGATGACTAGTTGACCTGTGGACTACTAATGGGTTAATATGTACTGTAATGTATTTTAACAACTATTTTATCATCTATTCCATGTTGATTTAGCTCATCTTGCCAATGTATATAATGGGCAGTATAGTGGCCATTATATACATATGAAAGACAGGGCTAACGCCAGCCTGGAGTAGGTGATATAATATTTGCAGTATTTCTGCTGTTCCTCCTGTTCCGATAAATATCGGAACTTGATGTATGGCAGTTTTTACTTGAATATTCCTGATTACCTTGTGCTGGCGCGTTACTTTTCCACAGCGTACCCACCTTGATACCAAGCTCTATCCCATATTCATCTCCAGACCAGGAGCTCTGTGTGTGGGGAGGTCTGTGCCAGTTCTGTAGGAGATTATCCTGTGGTACTGGAACGCCTCAAGGTTCTGTTCTTCCTCGTTTCTCACACAATTTACAAACCTAAAATTGGGACAGTTAGTGAGGTCTCAAAGTAATGTCTATTTTATAAAGGAAGAGCTGAAAAAAGATACAAGTTGATAATAATGTGACTTGTCTTTTCTTTCTTCTCTACAATTTTTGAGGAGAACAGAAGTTAATGGAGAGCAATGTATATACGATGGCTCACTTGTATGTACCCACAGTTTGATTGGAGTGGGAGCCACAGGCCACACCAGTGACTACTTTCTTATTACTTAAAAAATAAATGAAAACACAGTTTTAATTAAAAAATCCCCAACAAGATGACACAAAGGTGAGTTTTCTTCCGGTGGAACTAAACAGAACGTGGGGTTGATGTAACAAGGTGTTGTAGCAGGAATGTGTTCCATTAGCAACCTGAGCTTATAACAGGCCCTGGACTGATTTGGAAACTGGACTATAGAAAAAGCCTTGAGCCACAGTCTAATGAGGTAACAATGTCAGTTTGGGTTTGACCCCCCCCCCCCCCACGCATCCCATCGCTCCACATAGATCACAGATAACACACTGAATCCCTTCCCACATTCCCCACAAACATGTGGTCTCTCCCCTGTGTGTGTCCTCTTGTGTATGTTCAGGTGGGATAAGTTACTAAATCCCTTCCCACATTCCAACATACATGCGGTCACTCCCCTGTGTGTGTCCTCATATGTATGTCCAGGTGGGATAACCGACTAAATGTAGCCCAAGGCTACATACGGGCATCAATGGTGCTAAACAAGGCTGTGAGAAGAAGACAGCAATAAGGCCTGGGACCCGCTGCGCCCGGCGGCACGGGCGGCTGCACGGGCGTTCCCCACCAGCAGGGGAATCCTCCCGAGCCGGTCCCAGTCCCCCCTGGCTGCACAGCTCACTACACGCTGTGACGCGTCAGCCGATATGGGATACAAGAGAATTGTAATCCCTAGCTTCGACGCGTCACGTGGTGTGGCTGTGAGCCAATGAGGAGGGGAGGCTTCGGGAGGAGAGGCTTCGGGGAGCCGGGAGGAGTGTGGAGTGCCTGCCTCTGTGTGTGTGTGCGTGTGCGTGTGTGTGAGAGAGTGCCTGCGTGTGTGTATGAGAGTGTGTGTGTGTTGCTTGTGGTTACTTCCATTACTTCCATCAGCAGCCCCCCCTCCCACTCAAGCCTCCCACTCACCTCCCTACAGACCGCATATCGCGGTCTGTGTATGTCAGCGCCCCACCTGTCTGCAGTGCGGGAGCGCTGACGGAGGGAGCGGGGCCTTAGGCTAAGGCCCCGCTCCCAGAGTCAGCGCGCCCGCACTGCAGACAGGCAGGGCGCTGACATACACAGACCGCGATATGCGGTCTGTAGGGAGCGGGAGCCGGAGCGGGAGGTGGGCGGGAGTGGGAGGCTTGACAGGGAGGGGGGGCGTGGCTTGAGCGGAGGGACCCGCTACTTACCCCCCCCCTCCCTCCACGGCTCGGGCTCCTGATTGAAAGTAAGACACACACACACACTCACGCACTCAGACACACACATACACACACAGACAGACAGGAACTCGGACACACACATACACACACAGACAGGCACTCACGCTGCTTTCACTCCACACTCCTCCCCGCTCCCTGAAGCCTCTCCTCCTCCCGAAGCCTCCCCTCCCCATTGGCTCACAGCCACACCACGTGACGCGTCAACGCTAGGGATCACCATTCTCTTGTATCCCATAGCGGCTGACGCGCCACAGCGTGTAGTAAGCTGTGCAGCCAGGGGGGACCGGGACCGGCTCCGCAGGATTCCCCTGCTGGTGAGGAACTCGCGTGTGGCCGCCCGCACAACGAAGGCAACGGGACCGAGGCCTTAGCCTTAGGGGAGAGGTGCAAAGAGCTGCTGTGATCACATGCTCATTGCCAGTTACTTGTGTGGCTGTTAAAATGCAATTGGGGCTATTGCACTTGAGTGAATCTGGTGTTTGGTAAACAGAGAAGGCAAAGTGGATAAGGAAAAATAACCCCCTGCAGATCAGTACCTGGGAGGCAAATAAAGGGAGTGGGAGGAAGGGGGATACAGAACACAAACAGCAATAGAAACACAGTAAGAGAAACCATGTGAGACTGGTAACTCTTCTCTTGATGGGATAAATTCTAAAGTCTTAATTAGACTGTAAGCTCCTCGGGGCAGGGACTCCTCTTCCTTAATGTTACTTTTATGTCTAAAGCACTTATTCCCATGATCTGTTATTTATATTATCTGTTATTTATTTGATTACCACATGTATTACTACTGTGACGCGCTATGTACATTAATGGCACTATATAAATAAAGACATACAATACAATACGATATAGCGGTAATCATTTGACAAGCTGTTTGGGTGATAAATAAAATGAATATTTCTGTTTCTTCAGTAGTTTCGGGAGGTTTTGCAAGTTTTTGAAAAGACAATAAGTGCTGGTAATGGTCACAGAGGAATAGTCTGGAGAATATAGATGTGGCATTAGCTGAACAGTAACCTAGGTAAAGTAGTGTAGGTGACAGCAACCAAAGTTATCATTAATGTCAACAGCTGCCTCTGGTTAAATAAGGCTTTGAAAAGTGTGGCCCTGTGTTCCTAAGACAGAGAAAGACTTGTGTGGGATGGAAGGAAAAGGAGTGCTTAGGATAGCTAGCAAGGAGAAAATGCTGATTGTACAATCTCTTATGGGTTTGTAATCTCAGGATTTATTTAGACTGAAGCAGAGTAGGAAAATGGTATTTAAAGGGGCAGTCCCTCCTAGGAATAACGTGACCCAACAACAATGGCATATTTAATAGGTTCAATGTAGAGAATTGTCAAGTTAAAAAAATCCGTTTAGCAAACAAGAAAACATAACATTTCCATAGAAAACAAAGTAATTATAATGCCCTCATTAGTCAAACACATACAAGTTCCTGGAGAAATACAGAACAGGATTTCTTTCACAATACACAAATAAGTAAAACAGTTATTTTAACCCTGTGAGTGACAGAGGGGTCACGTGATCGCTCCCTCACTGATGGGGAGACCCCCTCACTTCTATCCCACGTAGTGATAGATCCGTCCTGCCCTGCACAGGAGCACAGAATGTCATCTCCCCTAGGAAAACCAGCAGGATTACTATGACGTAGCTATTACATCATGGGGCCAGACACGGTGACATAGCAGCTACATCAAAAGGGCACCCAAAGGGTTAAATGGTGATTTCATCCTTTTCAATGAAGTCACGTACTCCAAGTGATTTCATGTTTTCCCGCCGCTAGGTTGGATTTAAAGCAGCAGTTCAAGCTGCCTTTAAAAATAAATAAATAAAATATATGTTTCCCTTCAATATGCGCATCAATGCAATCCCAACACTGACAAGCGATTAGCTAAGTTGCCGATCGATCCATTCTCCTGTGATCTATCTGCGAAGATTTGGCTCGGGGGTTCAATAAATCACTGTGTAATGCAGTGTGTGTAGGTGTGTGTGTCAGTGTCTCAGTAAGTGTGTGTGTCAGTCAGTGTGCCGGGGGGGTGGGCGATGTGGGGAGAGGGGGATGTGAGGGGGGGGTCTGGGGGAGATGTGAGGGGGGGGGGGTCTGGGGAGATGTGAGGGGGGGGGGTCTGGGGAGATGTGAGGAGGGTCTGGGAGGGGAGATGTGAGGGGGTCTGGGGGGAGGGGAGATGTGAAGGGGGTCTGGGGGGAGGGGAGATGTGAGGGAGGTCTGGGGGGGAGATGTGAGGGGGGTCTGGGGGGGAGATGTGAGGGGGGTCTGGGGGGGAGAGATGTGAGGAGGGTCTGGGGAGGGGAGATGTGAGGGGGGTCTGGGGAGGGGAGATGTGAGGGGAGTCTGGGGGGGGAGATGTGAGGGGGGTCTGGGGGGGGAGATGTGAGGGGGATCTGGGGGGGGAGATGTGAGGGGGGTCTGGGGGGGAGATGTGAGGGGGGTCTGGGGGGGAGATGTGAGGGGGGTCTGGGGGGGAGATGTGATGGGGGTCTGGGGGGGAGATGTGAGGGGGGTCTGGGGGGAGATGTGAGGGGGGTCTGGGGGAGATGTGAGGGGGGTCTGGGGGGGGGGGAAAGTGTGAGGGGGGTCTGGGGGGGGGAAGTGTGAGGGGGGTCTGGGGGGGGGGGGAAGTGTGAGGGGGTCTGGAGGGGAAGTGTGAGGGGGGTCTGGAGGGGAAGTGTGAGGGGGGTCTGGGGGGGATGTGTGAGGGGGGGCTGGGGGTGTGTGTGAGGGGGGGCTGGGGGGGATGTGTGAGGGGGGGCTGGGGGGGATGTGTGAGGGGGGGCTGGGGGGGATGTGTGAGGGGGGACGGGGGGGATATGTGAGGGGGGACTGGGGGGATATGTGAGGGGGCTGGGGGGGATATGTGAGGGGGTTTGGGGGGGCAGGGGCGGGCTGGGGGTTTGGGGGGGGCAGGGGCGGGCTGGGGGTTGGGTGGGGCAGGGGCGGGCTGAGGGGGGCTAAGGGGGGGGGCTGGGGGAGATCTCCCCCCCCTCCCCCCTGAGATATAACCTGTTGCTAATTTTTTTGAATCCCACCACTGCCCTAGGGGGGTAGATATAAACTTGTTAAAAATAACTTTAAAAAATAAATATATAAAATATATGTTTCCCTTCAATATGCGCATCAATGCAATCCCAACAGTGACAAGCGATTAGCTAAGTTGCCGATCGATCCGTTCTCCTGTGATCTATCTGCGAAGATTTGGCACGGGGGTTCAATAAATCACTGTGTAATGCAGTGTGTGTGTGTGTGTCAGTGTGTCTCAGTAAGTGTGTGTGTCAGTCAGTGTGCCGGGGGGGGAGATGTGGGGGGGGGGGTCTGGGGGAGATGTGGGGGGGGGGATCTGGGGGAGATGTGGGGGGGGGGATCTGGGAGAGATGTGGGGGGGGGATCTGGGAGAGATGTGGGGGGGGGATCTGGGGGAGATGTGGGGGGGGATCTGGGGGAGATGTGAGGGGGATCTGGGGGGAGATGTGAGGGGGGTCTGAGGGGGGGGGAGATGTGAGGGGGGTCTGAGGGGGGGGGAGATGTGAGGGGGGTCTGGGGGGGAGATGTGCGGGGGGTCTGGGGAGGGGAGAGATGTGAGGAGGGTCTGGGAGGGGAGATGTGAGGGGGGTCTGGGGGGGGAGATGTGAGGGGGGTCTGGGGGGGAGATGTGAGGGGGGTCTGGAGGGGGAGATGTGAGGGGGGTCTGGGGGGGGAGATGTGAGGGGGTTCTGGGGGGGAGATGTAAGGGGGGTCTGGGGGGAGAGATGTGAGGGGGTCTGGGGGGAGAGATGTGAGGGGGGTCTGGGGGGAGAGATGTGAGGGGGGTCTGGGGGGAGAGATGTGAGGGGGTCTGGGGGGGAGATGTGAGGGGGTCGGGGGGGAAATGTGAGGGGGGTCTGGGGGGGGAAGTGTAAAGGGGGTCTGGGGGGGGAAGTGTGAGGGGGGTCTGGGGGGGATGTGTGAGGGGGGTCTGGGGGGGATGTGTGAGGGGGGGCAGGGGGGGATGTGTGAGGCGGGGCAGGGAGGGATGTGTGAGGGGGGACTGGGGGGATATGTGAGGGGGGACTGGGGGGATATGTGAGGGGGGACTGGGGGATATGTGAGGGGGGACTGGGGGGATATATAAGGGGGGCTGGGGGGATATGTGAGGGGGGGCTGGGGAGGATATGTGAGGGGGGGCTGGGGGGGATATGTGAGGGGGGGCTGGGGGGGATATGTGAGGGGGGGCTGGGGGGGATATGTGAGGGGGGGCTGGGGGGGGCAGGGGCGGGCTGGGGTTGGGTGAGACTGGGGGGGGGGGGGCTGGGGGAGACTGGGGGGGGCTGGGGGAGATCTCCCCCCTCCCCCCTGAGATATAACCTGTTGCTAATTTTTTTGAATCCCACCACTGCCCTAGGGGGGTAGATATAAACTTGTTAAAAATAACTTTAAAAAATAAATATATAAAATATATGTTTCCCTTCAATATGCGCATCAATGCAATCCCAACAGTGACAAGCGATTAGCTAAGTTGCCGATCGATCCGTTCTCCTGTGATCTATCTGCGAAGATTTGGCTCGGGGGTTCAATAAATCACTGTGTAATGCAGTGTGTGTGTGTGTGTCAGTGTGTCTCAGTAAGTGTGTGTGTCAGTCAGTGTGCCGGGGGGGGGAGATGTGGGGGGGGGTCTGGGGGAGATGTGAGGGGGGGGATCTGGGGGAGATGTGGGGGGGGGATCTGGGAGAGATGTGGGGGGGGGATCTGGGAGAGATGTGGGGGGGGGATCTGGGGGAGATGTGGGGGGGGGGATCTGGGGGAGATGTGAGGGGGATCTGGGGGAGATGTGAGGGGGGTCATGGGGGGAGATGTGAGGGGGGTCTGAGGGGGGGGGAGATGTGAGATGTGAGGGGGGTCTGGGGGGGAGATGTGCGGGGGGTCTGGGGAGGGGAGAGATGTGAGGAGGGTCTGGGAGGGGAGATGTGAGGGGGGTCTGGGGGGGGAGATGTGAGGGGGGTCTGGGGGGGGAGATGTGAGGGGGGTCTGGAGGGGGAGATGTGAGGGGGGTCTGGGGGGGGAGATGTGAGGGGGGTCTGGGGGGGGAGATGTGAGGGGGGTCTGGGGGGAGAGATGTGAGGGGGTCTGGGGGGAGAGATGTGAGGGGGGTCTGGGGGGAGAGATGTGAGGGGGGTCTGGGGGGAGAGATGTGAGGGGGGTCTGGGGGGGAGATGTGAGGGGGTCGGGGGGGAGATGTGAGGGGGGTCTGGGGGGGGAAGTGTAAAGGGGGTCTGGGGGGGGAAGTGTGAGGGGGGTCTGGGGGGATGTGTGAGGGGGGTCTGGGGGGGATGTGTGAGGCGGGGCAGGGGGGGATGTGTGAGGGGGGACTGGGGGGATATGTGAGGGGGGACTGGGGGGATATGTGAGGGGGGACTGGGGGGATATGTGAGGGGGGACTGGGGGGATATGTAAGGGGGGCTGGGGGGATATGTGAGGGGGGGCTGGGGAGGATATGTGAGGGGGGGCTGGGGGGGATATGTGAGGGGGGGCTGGGGGGGATATGTGAGGGGGGGCTGGGGGGGATATGTGAGGGGGGGCTGGGGGGGATATGTGAGGGGGGGCTGGGGGGGGCAGGCTGGGGGTTGGGTGAGACTGGGGGGGGGGGGCTGGGGGGGGGCTGGGGGAGATCTCCCCCCTCCCCCCTGAGATATAACCTGTTGCTAATTTTTTTGAATCCCACCACTGCCCTAGGGGGGTAGATATAAACTTGTTAGTGTCACTATTGCAGTAAGGTGTCTGTCCTGAAACGCCACGTGTTTACATATACCTGCTCTGATGCTTTGAATACAAAGTAAGTTACTTACAGAAAAGGCTCCTGTGTGCTTCCTGCACCACTTTATTTCTTCTTCTCTTTCCCGGAAGTGGAGACACTGACTACATCCGGGTCACAGCTCTGTTTCCTACTGCGCATGTTCACACTAAGGGGATCATGGGAGTTGTAGTTTTA
>NC_134497.1:20130985-20195107 GCF_040206685.1 Ascaphus truei
TCGGAAGTCCCGCCCCCAGGCACCCTGGCCCTGCCCCCTGCCCCCAGGCACCCTGGTCCTGTCTCCCGCCCACCCCCAGGCACACCAGTCCTGCCCACCGCCCACCCCCACAGGCATACCGACCCTGCCCCCCCCCTGGCACCCTTTTCCATTCCCACATGCCGGGCCTTGGAGAACGATGATGCCGTGAGCGGGGCTTAATGCCGGGACGCAGGGGATTGGCCAAGGTAGCAAATGCCGAAGGGCGGGACTTTGTTCAATGCCGGGCCGCATCCTTCAATCAGCAAGGCCCAGCATGTTTCCCCAGGAGAAGCCCAACCCCTGGCATTAAAAAAAAAAATACTCATCGCCGGGCTGCTGCAGTCTCCTCCTCCGCGCCGCCGCTCACTCGCGCACCGTAGCTAATTACTCGCGCACTGCCGCGGACATTAAAAAAAACGGGAACACACGGGGAAAAACCGGGACATTTCCGGGACACACAGGAAACCGGGACAGCAACCGAAAAAACCGGGACTGTCCCGGCAAAAGGGGGTCACCCTATCAATCAGTGGCTCAATTGGACTGTACTGTAGCGGACTGAGCCTCTGATTGAGCCACTGGTGTTGAAGCAGGGACTGATTGAGCCCACCTGTGCTGAAGCTGGGACTGATTGAGCCACCTGTGCTGAAGCTGGGACTGATTGAGCCACCTGTGCTGAAGCTGGGACTGATTGAGCCACCTGTGCTGAAGCTGGGACTGATTGAGCCACCTGTGCTGAAGCTGGGACTGATTGAGCCACCTGTGCTGACGCAGAGATATACTGAAAACCTGACCTGTTCGGGGGAGCTCAACCTAGTTGCCGGGGGTGTTACCGCAGGCAGCAGCTGCCGGGAGAAGGTTGACGGTGAGCAGGTTTTGGACACATGGCGGTCTTTCTTGGTGAAAGACAGAGGCCACAAGTCTGGTTTCCCAGAAGCCTCAGGCTTCCTAGCATTTGGATTTATGTTTGGGTTGTTGATGCAGGAAAACCGCCATTCATTCGTGTTTGTGTGAGGACTCTCGGGCCGCGCAGACCCACGCGCGTCCAAGCGCGCCCGCACTTACCTGAGACCCGATCCGACGCCCGCTGTTGACCCCCCGCAAGGTCGGGCTCCCTCGCGCGCTTCATTGCGCAGAGTGCTTTCCGCGGGAGCAGCGCCCCCCATTGGCAAGGTGCGCAGGCACAAACCCCACATTGCGGGATTGAAGTCTGGCTGCGTCCCACGTCATCAGCACGCGACGCACCCGAGCGACTGGTCAAGAAGAGCTCATTAGCTTCATCCTCTTCAGCTGCCTTGCCCTTCCAGCCTATCACTGGACTCTGTGGAGGTTCACGCCTCCGCTCCACCCCGTGGGAGAATCAGTCTCATCTCCCGGGGCTTCCAGTTCTGTCTGTGTCTGCGTGTATCTCTCACACCTCTCCTAGCTCACATCACTGGCACAGTCTCATCTCCCGGGGCTTCCAGTTCTGTCTGTGTCTGCCTGTGTCTCTCTCACACACCTCTCCTAGCTCACATCACTGGCACAGTCTCATCTCCCGGGGCTTCCAGTTCTGTCTGTGTCTGCCTGTGTCTCTCACACACCTCTCCTAGCTCACACCGCTGGCACAGTCTCATCTCCCGGGGCTTCCAGTTCTGTCTGTGTCTGCCTGTGTCTCACACACGTCTCCTAGCTCCCATCGCTGGCACAGTCTCATCTCCCGGGGCTTCCAGTTCTGTCTGCGTCTCCTGTGTCTCTCACACACCTCTCCTAGCTCACATCGCTGGCACAGTCTCATCTCCCGGGGCTTCCCGTTCTGTCTGTGTCTGCCTGTGTCTCTCACACACCTCTCCTAGCTCACACCGATGGCACAGTCTCATCTCCCGGGGCTTCCAGTTCTGTCTGTGTCTGCGTGTATCTCTCACACCTCTCCTAGCTCACATCGCTGGCACAGTCTCATCTCCCGGGACTTCCAGTTCTGTCTGTGTCTGCCTGTGTCTCTCACACCTCTCCTAGCTCACATCGCTGGCACAGTCTCATCTCACAGGGCTTCCAGTTCTGTCTGTGTCTGCCAGTGTCTCTCACACACCTCTCCTAGCTCACATGGCTGGCACAGTCTCATCTCCCGCGGCTTCCAGTTCTGTCTGTCTCTGCCTGTCTCTCACACACCTCTCCTAGCTCACATCGCTGGCACTGTCTCACCTCCTGGGACTTCCAGTTCTGTCTGTGTCTGCCTGTGTCTCACACACATCTCCTAGCTCACATCGCTGGCACAGTCTCATCTCCCGAGGCTTCCAGTTCTGTCTGTGTCTGCCTGTCTCTCTCACACACCTCTCCTAGCTCACATCGCTGGCACAGTCTCATCTCCCGGGACTTCCAGTTCTGTCTGTGTCTGCCTGTGTCTCTCATACACTCTCCTAGCTCACATCGCTGGCACAGTCTCATCTCCTGGGGCTTCCAGTTCTGTCTGTCTGCCATTATCTCCCACACACCTCTCCCAGCTCACATCGCTGGCACAGTCTCATCTCCCGGGGCTTCCAGTTCTGTCTGTGTCTGCCTGTGTCTCTCACACACCTCTCCTAGCTCACATCGCTGGCACAGTCTCATCTCCCGGGGCTTCCAGTTCTGCCTGTGTCTCTCACACACCTCTCCTAGCTCACATCGCTGGCACAGTCTCATCTCCCGGGGCTTCCAGTTCTGTTTGAGTCTCCTGTGTCTCTCACACACCTCTCCCAGCTCACATCGCTGGCACAGTCTCATCTCCCGGGGCTTCCAGGTCTGTCTGTGTCTGCCTGTCTCTCACACACCTCTCCTAGCTCACATCGCTGGCACAGTCTCATCTCCCGGGACTTCCAGTTCTGTCTGTGTGTGCCTGTGTCTCTCTCACACCTCTCCTAGCTCACATCGCTGGCACAGTCTCATCTCCCAGGACTTCCAGTTCTGTCTGTCTCTGCCTGTCTCTCACACACCTCTCCTAGCTCACATCGCTGGCACAGTCTCATCTCCCGGGGCTTCCAGTTCTGTCTGTGTCTGCCTGTGTCTCTCACACACCTCTCCTAGCTCACATCACTGGCACAGTCTCACCTCCCGGGGCTTCCAGTTCTGTCTGTGTCTGCGTGTGTCTCTCACACACCTCTCCTAGCTCACATCGCTGGCACAGTCTCACCTCCCGGGGCTTCCAGTTCTGTCTGTGTCTGCCTGTCTCTCTCCCACACCACTCCTAGCTCACATCGCTGGCACAGTCTCATCTCCTGTGGCTTCCAGTTCTGTCTGTCTCAGTCTGTCTCTCACACACCTCTCCTAGCTCACATTACTGGCACAGTCTCATCTCCCGGGGCTTCCAGTTCTGTCTGTGTCTGCCTGTGTCTCTCACACACCTCTCCCAGCTCACATCGCTGGCACAGTCTCATCTCCCGGGGCTTCCAGTTCTGTCTGTGTCTCTCACACACCTCTCCTAGCTCACATCGCTGGCACAGTCTCATCTCTCGGAGCTTCCAGTTCTGTCTGTGTCAGCCTGTGTCTCTCACACACCTCTCCTAGCTCACATCGCTGGCACAGTCTCATCCCAGGGGCTTCCAGTTCTGTCTGTCTCTCACACACCTCTCCTAGCTCACATCGCTGGCACAGTCTCATCTCCCGCGGCTTCCAGTTCTGTCTGTGTCTGTCTGTGTCTCTCACACCTCTCCTAGCTCACATCGCTGGCACAGTCTCATCTCCCGGGGCTTCCAGTTCTGTCTGTGTCTGCCTGTGTCTCTCACACACCTCTCCTAGCTCACATCGCTGGCACAGACTCATCTCCCGGGGCTTCCAGTTCTGTCTGTCTGCCTGTGTCTCTCACACACCTCTCCCAGCTCACATCGCTGGCACAGTCTAATCTCCCGGTGCTTCCAGTTCTGTCTGTGTCTGCCTGTGTCTCTCACACACCTCTCCTAGCTCACATCGCTGGCACAGTCTCATCTCCCAGGGCTTCCAGTTCTGCCTGTGTCACTCACACACTTCTCCTAGCTCACATCGCTGGCACAGTCTCATCTCCTGGGGCTTCCAGTTCTGTCTGTGTCTGCCTGCCTCTCACACACCTCTCCTAGCTCACATCGCTGGCACAGTCTCATCTCCCAGGGCTTCCAGTTCTGTCTGTGTCTGCCTGTGTCTCTCTCACACCTCTCCCAGCTCACATCGCTGGCACAGTCTCATCTCCCGGGGCATCCAGTTCTGTCTGTGTCTGCCTGTCCCTCTCACACACCTCTCCTAGCTCACATCGCTGGCACAGTCTCATCTCCCGGGACTTCCATTTATGTCTGTGTCTGCCTGTGTCTCTCTCACCAACACCTCTCCTAGCTCACATCACTGGCACAGTCTCATCTCCCGGGACTTCCAGTTCTGTCGGTGTCTGCCTGTGTCTCTCACACACCTTTCCTAGCTCACATCGCTGGCACAGTCTCATCTCCCGGGGCTTCCAGTTCTGTCTGTGTCTGCCTGTGTCTCTCACACACCTTTCCTAGCTCACATCACTGGCACAGTCTCACCTCCCGGGGCTTCCAGTTCTGTCTGTGTCTGCCTGTATCTCTCACACACCTCTCCTAGCTCACATTGCTGGCACAGTCTCATCTCCCGGGGCTTCCAGTTCTGTCTGTGTCTGCCTGTGTCTCTCTCACACACCTTTCCTAGTTCACATTGCTGACACAGTCTCATCTCCCGGGGCTTCCAAATCTGTCTGTATCTGCCTGTGTCTCTCACACACCTCTCCCAGCTCACATCGCTGCACAGTCTCATCTCCCGGGGCTTCCAGTTCTGTCTGTGTCACTCACACACCTCTCCTAGCTCACATCGCTGGCACAGTCTCATCTCATGGGGCTTCCAGTTCTGTCTGTCTCTCAAGCACCTCTCCTAGCTCACATCGCTGGCACAGTCTCATCCCAGGGGCTTCCAGTTCTGTCTGTCTCTCAAGCACCTCTCCTAGCTCACATCGCTGGCACAGTCTCATCTCCCGCGGCTTCCAGTTCTGTCTGTGTCTGTCTGTGTCTCTCACACCTCTCCTAGCTCACATCGCTGGCACAGTCTCATCTCCCGGGGCTTCAAGTTCTGTCTGTGTCTGCCTGTGTCTGTCACACACCTCTCCTAGCTCACATCGCTGGCACAGTCTCATCTCCCGGGGCTTCCAGTTCTGTCTGTGTATGCCTGTGTCTCTCACACACCTCTCCTAGCTCACATCTCTGGCACAGTCTCATCTCCCGGGGCTTCCAGTTCTGTCTGTGTCTGCCTGTGTCTCTCTCACACACCTCTCCTAGCTCACATCACTGGCACAGTCTCATCTCCCGTGGCTTCCAGTTCTGTCTGTGTCTGCCTGTGTCTCACACACGTCTCCTAGCTCCCATCGCTGGCACAGTCTCATCTCCCGGGGCTTCCAGTTCTGTCTGCGTCTCCTGTGTCTCTCACACACCTCTCCTAGCTCACATCGCTGGCACAGTTTAATCTCCCGGGGCTTCCCGTTCTGTCTGTGTCTGCCTGTGTCTCTCACACACCTCTCCTAGCTCACACCGCTGGCACTGTCTCATCTCCAGGGGACTTCCAGTTCTGTCTGTGTCTGCGTGTATCTCTCACACCTCTCCTAGCTCACATCGCTGGCACATTCTCATCTCCCGGGACTTCCAGTTCTGTCTGTGTCTGCCTGTGTCTCTCACACCTCTTCTAGCTCACATCGCTGGCACAGTCTCATCTCACAGGGCTTCCAGTTCTGTCTGTGTCTGCCAGTGTCTCTCACACACCTCTCCTAGCTCACATGGCTGGCGCAGTCTCATCTCCCGCGGCTTCCATTTCTGTCTGTCTCTGCCTGTCTCTGCCTGTCTCTCACACACCTCTCCTAGCTCACATCGCTGGCACTGTCTCACCTCCTGGGACTTCCAGTTCTGTCTGTGTCTGCCTGTGTCTCACACACATCTCCTAGCTCACATCGCTGGACAAGTCTCATCTCCCGAGACGTAACTCTCTAGATGTTAACACTGCCCCATCGCATCTGAATTCCTGACCCCTCCAGCCCCCGGGGAGGGAGGGAGAGAGAGAGACAGGGAGGGAGGGAGAGAGATGGGGAGGGAGGGAGAGAGACAGGGAGGGAGAGAGACAGGGAGGGAGAGAGACAGGGAGGGAGAGAGACAGGGAGGAGAGAGACTAGAGAGACGGGGAGGGAGGAGAGAGACGGGGAGGGAGGGAGGGAGAGAGACGGGGGAGGGAGGGAGAGAGACGGGGAGGGAGGGAGAGAGACGGGGAGGGAGGGAGGGAGAGAGACGGGGAGGGAGGAAGAGAGAGACGGGGAGGGAGGGAGGGAGAGAGGACAGGGAGGAGGAGAGAGACGGGGAGGGAGGGAGAGAGATGGGAGGGAGAGAGACGGGAGGGAAGGGAGGAGAGGACGGGGAGGGTGAGAGAGCGGGAGGGTGAGAGAGAGAGACGGGGAGGGAGAGAGAGAGAGACGGGGAGGGAGAGAGAGACGGGGAGGGAGAGAGAGACGGGGAGGGAGGGAGACGGGGAGGGAGAGAGAGAGACGGGGAGGGAGAGAGAGAGAGAGACGGGGAGGGAGAGAGAGAGAGAGACGGGGAGGGAGAGAGAGAGACGGGGAGGGAGAGAGAGAGAGAGACGGGGAGAGAGAGAGACGGGGAGGGAGAGAGGAGAGACGGGGAGGGAGAGAGAGAGAGAGAGACGGGGAGGGAGAGAGAGAGAGACGGGGAGGGAGAGAGAGAGACGGGGAGGGAGAGAGACAGGGACAGAGAGGGAGACAGGGAGAGAGACGGGGAGGGAGAGAGACAGCGACAGAGAGGGAGGGAGAGAGACGGGGAGGGAGGGAGAGAGACGGGGAGGGAGGGAGAGAGACGGGGAGGGAGGGAGGGAGAGAGACGGGGAGGGAGGGGAGAGAGACGGACGGGGAGGGAGGGAGAGAGACGGGGAGGGAGGGAGAGAGATGGGGGAGGGAGGGAGAGAGATGGGGAGGGAGGGAGGGAGAGAGACGGGGAGGAAGGGGGGTTTAGAGACGGGGAGGGAGGGAGGGAGAGAGACGGGGAGGGAGGGAGAGAGACGGGGAGGGAGGGAGGGAGAGAGACAGGGAGGGAGGGAGGGAGAGAGACGGGGAGGGAGGGAGAGAGAGAGACGGGAGGGAGGGAGAGAGAGAGACGGGAGGGAGAGAGAGAGAGAGATGGGGAGGGAGAGAGAGAGAGAGACGGGGAGGGAGAGAGAGAGAGATGGGGAGGGAGGGAGGGAGAGAGACGGGGAGGAGGGAGGGAGAGAGATGGGGAGAGAGAGAGAAAGGGAGGGAGAGAGACGGGGAGGGAGAGAGACGGGGAGGGAGGGAGAGAGATTGGGAGGGAGGGAGAGAGACGGGGAGGGAGAGAGAGAGAGAGACGGGGAGGGAGGGAGAGAGAGAGAGACGGGGAGGGAGGGAGAGAGAGAGAGACGGGGAGGGAGGGAGAGAGATAGAGAGACGGGGAGGGAGGGAGAGAGAGAGACGGGGAGGGAGGGAGAGAGAGAGAGACGGGGAGGGAGAGAGAGAGAGAGACGGGGAGGGAGGGAGAGAGAGAGAGAGACGGGGAAGGAGGGAGAGAGAGAGACAGGGAGGGAGGGAGAGAGACGGGGAGGGAGGGAGAGAGACAGGGAGGGAGAGAGACAGGGAGGGAGGGAGAGAGACGGGGAGGGAGGGAGAGAGACGGGGAGGGAGGGAGAGAGACGGGGAGGGAGGGAGGGAGAAAGACGGGGAGGGAGGGAGAGAGAGACGGGGAGGGAGGGAGGGAGAGAGACGGGGAGGGAGGAGAGAGACGGGGAGGGAGGGAGAGAGACGGGGAGGGAGGGAGAGAGACGGGGAGGGAGGGAGAGAGACGGGGAGGGAGGGGAGGGAGGAGAAAGACGGGGAGGGAGGGGAGAGAGAGACGGGGAGGGAGGGAGGGAGAGAGACGGGGAGGGAGGGAGAGAGACGGGGAGGGAGGGAGAGAGACGGGAGGGAGAGAGACGGGAGGGAGAGAGACGGGAGGGAGAGAGACGGGGGAGGGTGAGAGAGAGAGACGGGAGGGTGAGAGAGAGAGAGACGGCGAGGGAGAGAGACGGGGAGGGAGAGAGAGAGAGAGACGGGGAGGGAGAGAGAGAGAGACGGGGAGGGAGGGAGATGGGGAGGGAGAGAGAGAGACGGGGAGGGAGAGAGAGAGAGAGACGGGGAGGGAGAGAGAGAGAGAGACGGGGAGGGAGAGAGAGAGATGGGAGGGAGAGAGAGAGAGAGAGACGGGGAGAGAGAGAGACGGGGAGGGAGAGAGAGAGAGAGACGGGGAGGGAGAGAGAGAGCGAGAGACGGGGAGGGAGAGAGAGAGAGACGGGGAGGGAGAGAGAGAGACGGGGAGGGAGAGAGACAGGGACAGAGAGGGAGACAGGGAGAGAGAGAGGGAGACAGGGACACACACACACACACACACACACACACACACACACACACACACACACACACACACACACACACACACACACACACACACACACACACACACACACACACACACACACACACACACACACAAACACACACTGGTACACACACACACACACACACACACACACACACACACACACACACTGGTACACACACACACACACACACACACACTGGTACACACACACACTGGTACACACACACACTGGTACACACACACACACACACACACTGGTACACAAACACACACACACTGGTACACACACACACACACACACACACACACACACTGGTACACACACACACACACACTGGTACACACACACACACACACACACACACACACACACACACACACACACACACACACACACACCACACACACACACACACACACACACACACACACACACACACACACACGTACAACACACACACTGGTACACACACACACTGGTGTACACACACACACACACACTGGTACACACACACACACTGGTACACCCACCCACACCCACCCACACACACAAACACACACACACACTGGTGCACACCACACTGTGGAGTACAGACAGAGGCAGCCACGAGCAGGCGGCTCCCCGCCTCCCCCTACACCCACCCCCGCGCCCATCTCCCGCACCAAGGGGGGGGGGGTGGATGGGAGCGCCGGGCCCGGGACGCAAAGGTACAAACTGCTGCCCACCCCCCTCCTCCGGCGGGAAGCCACGGGATCCCTGGGCAGAATGGGGGGACACCGCGCTGCCACCACTGCCCGCCCCCGCGCCATGGGGACCGGAGCGCCAGGACAGGCGGCAAATGTGGAAGCAAAGGAAGAAAAACCCACCTCCTATCACCCCAGGCGGGCAGAGGGGGGGACACCGCGCAAAGGAGCCAGGAGCGGACAGAGACACACACCACGTGTGCTCTGCCGCAGGAAGCGGAAGTCCCGCCCCCAGGCACCCTGGCCCTGCCCCCTGCCCCCAGGCACCCTGGTCCTGTCTCCCCGCCCACCCCCAGGCACACCAGTCCTGCCCACCGCCCACCCCCACAGGCATACCGACCCTGCCCCCCCCCTGGCACCCTTTTCCATTCCCACATGCCGGGCCTTGGAGAACGATGATGCCGTGAGCGGGGCTTAATGCCGGGACGCAGGGGATTGGCCAAGGTAGCAAATGCCGAAGGGCGGGACTTTGTTCAATGCCGGGCCGCATCCTCCAATCAGCAAGGCCCAGCATGTTTTCCCCAGGAGAAGCCCAACCCCTGGCATTAAAAAAAAAATACTCATCGCCGGGCTGCTGCAGTCTCCTCCTCCGCGCCGCCGCTCACTCGCGCACCGTAGCTAATTACTCGCGCACTGCCGCGGACATTAAAAAAAACGGGGAACACACGGGGAAAAACCGGGACATTTCCGGACACACAGGAAACCGGGACAGCAACCGAAAAACCGGGGACTGTCCCGGCAAAAGGGGGTCACCCTATCAATCAGTGGCTCAATTGGACTGTACTGTAGCGGACTGAGCCTCTGATTGAGCCACTGGTGTTGAAGCAGGGACTGATTGAGCCACCTGTGCTGAAGCTGGGGACTGATTGAGCCACCTGTGCTGAAGCTGGGACTGATTGAGCCCACCTGTGCTGAAGCTGGGACTGATTGAGCCACCTGTGCTGAAGCTGGGACTGATTGAGCCACCTGTGCTGAAGCTGGGACTGATTGAGCCACCTGTGCTGACGCAGAGATATACTGAAAACCTGACCTGTTCGGGGGAGCTCAACCTAGTTGCCGGGGGGTGTTACCGCAGGCAGCAGCTGCCGGGAGAAGGTTGACGGTGAGCAGGTTTTGGACACATGGCGGTCTTTCTTGGTGAAAGACAGAGGCCACAAGTCTGGTTTCCCAGAAGCCTCAGGCTTCCTAGCATTTGGATTTATGTTTGGGTTGTTGATGCAGGAAAACCGCCATTCATTCGTGTTTGTGTGAGGACTCTCGGGCCGCGCAGACCCACGCGCGTCCAAGCGCGCCCGCACTTACCTGAGACCCGATCCGACGCCCGCTGTTGACCCCCCGCAAGGTCGGGCTCCCTCGCGCGCTTCATTGCGCAGAGTGCTTTCCGCGGGAGCAGCGCCCCCCATTGGCAAGGTGCGCAGGCACAAACCCCACATTGCGGGATTGAAGTCTGGCTGCGTCCCACGTCATCAGCACGCGACGCACCCGAGCGACTGGTCAAGAAGAGCTCATTAGCTTCATCCTCTTCAGCTGCCTTGCCCTTCCAGCCTATCACTGGACTCTGTGGAGGTCACGCCTCCGCTCCACCCCGTGGGAGAATCAGTCTCATCTCCCGGGGCTTCCAGTTCTGTCTGTGTCTGCGTGTATCTCTCACACCTCTCCTAGCTCACATCACTGGCACAGTCTCATCTCCCGGGGCTTCCAGTTCTGTCTGTGTCTGCCTGTGTCCTCTCTCACACACCTCTCCTAGCTCACATCACTGGCACAGTCTCATCTCCCGGGGCTTCCAGTTCTGTCTGTGTCTGCCTGTGTCTCTCACACACCTCTCCTAGCTCACACCGCTGGCACAGTCTCATCTCCCGGGGCTTCCAGTTCTGTCTGTGTCTGCCTGTGTCTCACACACGTCTCCTAGCTCCCATCGCTGGCACAGTCTCATCTCCCGGGGCTTCCAGTTCTGTCTGCGTCTCCTGTGTCTCTCACACACCTCTCCTAGCTCACATCGCTGGCACAGTCTCATCTCCCGGGGCTTCCCGTTCTGTCTGTGTCTGCCTGTGTCTCTCACACACCTCTCCTAGCTCACACCGATGGCACAGTCTCATCTCCCGGGGCTTCCAGTTCTGTCTGTGTCTGCGTGTATCTCTCACACATCTCCTAGCTCACATCGCTGGCACAGTCTCATCTCCCGGGACTTCCAGTTCTGTCTGTGTCTGCCTGTGTCTCTCACACCTCTCCTAGCTCACATCGCTGGCACAGTCTCATCTCACAGGGCTTCCAGTTCTGTCTGTGTCTGCCAGTGTCTCTCACACACCTCTCCTAGCTCACATGGCTGGCACAGTCTCATCTCCCGCGGCTTCCAGTTCTGTCTGTCTCTGCCTGTCTCTCACACACCTCTCCTAGCTCACATCGCTGGCACTGTCTCACCTCCTGGGACTTCCAGTTCTGTCTGTGTCTGCCTGTGTCTCACACACATCTCCTAGCTCACATCGCTGGCACAGTCTCATCTCCCGAGGCTTCCAGTTCTGTCTGTGTCTGCCTGTCTCTCTCACACACCTCTCCTAGCTCACATCGCTGGCACAGTCTCATCTCCCGGGACTTCCAGTTCTGTCTGTGTCTGCCTGTGTCTCTCATACACTCTCCTAGCTCACATCGCTGGCACAGTCTCATCTCCTGGGGCTTCCAGTTCTGTCTGTCTGCCATTATCTCCCACACACCTCTCCCAGCTCACATCGCTGGCACAGTCTCATCTCCCGGGGCTTCCAGTTCTGTCTGTGTCTGCCTGTGTCTCTCACACACCTCTCCTAGCTCACATCGCTGGCACAGTCTCATCTCCCGGGGCTTCCAGTTCTGCCTGTGTCTCTCACACACCTCTCCTAGCTCACATCGCTGGCACAGTCTCATCTCCCGGGGCTTCCAGTTCTGTTTGAGTCTCCTGTGTCTCTCACACACCTCTCCCAGCTCACATCGCTGGCACAGTCTCATCTCCCGGGGCTTCCAGGTCTGTCTGTGTCTGCCTGTCTCTCACACACCTCTCCTAGCTCACATCGCTGGCACAGTCTCATCTCCCGGGACTTCCAGTTCTGTCTGTGTGTGCCTGTGTCTCTCTCACACCTCTCCTAGCTCACATCGCTGGCACAGTCTCATCTCCCAGGACTTCCAGTTCTGTCTGTCTCTGCCTGTCTCTCACACACCTCTCCTAGCTCACATCGCTGGCACAGTCTCATCTCCCGGGGCTTCCAGTTCTGTCTGTGTCTGCCTGTGTCTCTCACACACCTCTCCTAGCTCACATCACTGGCACAGTCTCACCTCCCGGGGCTTCCAGTTCTGTCTGTGTCTGCGTGTGTCTCTCACACACCTCTCCTAGCTCACATCGCTGGCACAGTCTCACCTCCCGGGGCTTCCAGTTCTGTCTGTGTCTGCCTGTCTCTCTCCCACACCACTCCTAGCTCACATCGCTGGCACAGTCTCATCTCCTGTGGCTTCCAGTTCTGTCTGTCTCAGTCTGTCTCTCACACACCTCTCCTAGCTCACATTGCTGGCACAGTCTCATCTCCCGGGGCTTCCAGTTCTGTCTGTGTCTGCCTGTGTCTCTCACACACCTCTCCCAGCTCACATCGCTGGCACAGTCTCATCTCCCGGGGCTTCCAGTTCTGTCTGTGTCTCTCACACACCTCTCCTAGCTCACATCGCTGGCACAGTCTCATCTCTCGGAGCTTCCAGTTCTGTCTGTGTCAGCCTGTGTCTCTCACACACCTCTCCTAGCTCACATCGCTGGCACAGTCTCATCTCCCGCGGCTTCCAGTTCTGTCTGTGTCTGTCTGTGTCTCTCACACCTCTCCTAGCTCACATCGCTGGCACAGTCTCATCTCCCGGGGCTTCCAGTTCTGTCTGTGTCTGCCTGTGTCTCTCACACACCTCTCCTAGCTCACATCGCTGGCACAGGCTCATCTCCCGGGGCTTCCAGTTCTGTCTGTCTGCCTGTGTCTCTCACACACCTCTCCCAGCTCACATCGCTGGCACAGTCTCATCTCCCGGGGCTTCCAGTTCTGTCTGTGTCTGCCTGTGTCTCTCACACACCTCTCCTAGCTCACATCGCTGGCACAGTCTCATCTCCCAGGGCTTCCAGTTCTGCCTGTGTCACTCACACACTTCTCCTAGCTCACATCGCTGGCACAGTCTCATCTCCTGGGGCTTCCAGTTCTGTCTGTGTCTGCCTGCCTCTCACACACCTCTCCTAGCTCACATCGCTGGCACAGTCTCATCTCCCAGGGCTTCCAGTTCTGTCTGTGTCTGCCTGTGTCTCTCTCACACCTCTCCCAGCTCACATCGCTGGCACAGTCTCATCTCCCGGGGCATCCAGTTCTGTCTGTGTCTGCCTGTCCCTCTCACACACCTCTCCTAGCTCACATCGCTGGCACAGTCTCATCTCCCGGGACTTCCATTTATGTCTGTGTCTGCCTGTGTCTCTCTCACCAACACCTCTCCTAGCTCACATCACTGGCACAGTCTCATCTCCCGGGACTTCCAGTTCTGTCGGTGTCTGCCTGTGTCTCTCACACACCTTTCCTAGCTCACATCGCTGGCACAGTCTCATCTCCCGGGGCTTCCAGTTCTGTCTGTGTCTGCCTGTGTCTCTCACACACCTTTCCTAGCTCACATCACTGGCACAGTCTCACCTCCCGGGGCTTCCAGTTCTGTCTGTGTCTGCCTGTATCTCTCACACACCTCTCCTAGCTCACATTGCTGGCACAGTCTCATCTCCCGGGGCTTCCAGTTCTGTCTGTGTCTGCCTGTGTCTCTCTCACACACCTTTCCTAGTTCACATTGCTGACACAGTCTCATCTCCCGGGGCTTCCAAATCTGTCTGTATCTGCCTGTGTCTCTCACACACCTCTCCCAGCTCACATCGCTGCACAGTCTCATCTCCCGGGGCTTCCAGTTCTGTCTGTGTCACTCACACACCTCTCCTAGCTCACATCGCTGGCACAGTCTCATCTCATGGGGCTTCCAGTTCTGTCTGTCTCTCAAGCACCTCTCCTAGCTCACATCGCTGGCACAGTCTCATCCCAGGGGCTTCCAGTTCTGTCTGTCTCTCAAGCACCTCTCCTAGCTCACATCGCTGGCACAGTCTCATCTCCCGCGGCTTCCAGTTCTGTCTGTGTCTGTCTGTGTCTCTCACACCTCTCCTAGCTCACATCGCTGGCACAGTCTCATCTCCCGGGGCTTCAAGTTCTGTCTGTGTCTGCCTGTGTCTGTCACACACCTCTCCTAGCTCACATCGCTGGCACAGTCTCATCTCCCGGGGCTTCCAGTTCTGTCTGTGTATGCCTGTGTCTCTCACACACCTCTCCTAGCTCACATCTCTGGCACAGTCTCATCTCCCGGGGCTTCCAGTTCTGTCTGTGTCTGCCTGTGTCTCTCTCACACACCTCTCCTAGCTCACATCACTGGCACAGTCTCATCTCCCGTGGCTTCCAGTTCTGTCTGTGTCTGCCTGTGTCTCACACACGTCTCCTAGCTCCCATCGCTGGCACAGTCTCATTTCCCGGGGCTTCCAGTTCTGTCTGCGTCTCCTGTGTCTCTCACACACCTCTCCTAGCTCACATCGCTGGCACAGTTTCATCTCCCGGGGCTTCCCGTTCTGTCTGTGTCTGCCTGTGTCTCTCACACACCTCTCCTAGCTCACACCGCTGGCACTGTCTCATCTCCAGGGACTTCCAGTTCTGTCTGTGTCTGCGTGTATCTCTCACACCTCTCCTAGCTCACATCGCTGGCACATTCTCATCTCCCGGGACTTCCAGTTCTGTCTGTGTCTGCCTGTGTCTCTCACACCTCTTCTAGCTCACATCGCTGGCACAGTCTCATCTCACAGGGCTTCCAGTTCTGTCTGTGTCTGCCAGTGTCTCTCACACACCTCTCCTAGCTCACATGGCTGGCACAGTCTCATCTCCCGCGGCTTCCATTTCTGTCTGTCTCTGCCTGTCTCTGCCTGTCTCTCACACACCTCTCCTAGCTCACATCGCTGGCACTGTCTCACCTCCTGGGACTTCCAGTTCTGTCTGTGTCTGCCTGTGTCTCACACACACCTCCTAGCTCACATCGCTGAACAAGTCTCATCTCCCGGGGCTTCCAGTTCTGTCTGTGTCTGCCTGTCTCTCTCTCACACCTCTCCTAGCTCACATCGCTGGCACAGTCTCATCTCCCGGGACTTCCAGTTCTGTCTGTGTCTGCCTGTGTCTCTCACACACCTCTCCTAGCTCACATCGCTGGCACAGTCTCACCTCCCGACGCTTCCAGTTCTGTCTGTGTCTGCGTGTGTCTCTCACACACCTCTCCTAGCTCACATCGCTGGCACAGTCTCACCTCCCGGGGCTTCCAGTTCTGTCTGTGTCTGCCTGTCTCTCTCCCACACCTCTCCTAGCTCACATCGCTGGCACAGTCTCATCTCTTGCGGCTTCCAGTTCTTTCTGTCTCAGTCTGTCTCTCACACACCTCTCCTAGCTCACATTGCTGGCACAGTCTCATCTCCCAGGGCTTCCAGTTCTGTCTGTCTGCCTGTGTCTCTCACACACCTCTCCCAGCTCACATCGCTGGCACAGTCTCATCTCCCGGGGCTTCCAGTTCTGTCTGTGTCTCTCACACACCTCTCCTAGCTCACATCGCTGGCACAGTCTCATCTCTCGGAGCTTCCAGTTCTGTCTGTGTCAGCCTGTGTCTCTCACACACCTCTCCTAGCTCACATCGCTGGCACAGTCTCATCCCCGGGGCTTCCAGTTCTGTCTGTCTCTCACACACCTCTCGTAGCTCACATCGCTGGCACAGTCTCATCTCCCGTGGCTTCCAGTTCTGTCTGTTTCAGCCTGTGTCTCTCACACACCTCTCCTAGCACACATCGCTGGCACAGTCTCATCCCAGGGGCTTCCAGTTCTGTCTGTGTCTGCGTGTATCTCTCACACCTCTCCTAGCTCACATCGCTGGCACAGTCTCATCTCCCGGGACTTCCAGTTCTGTCTGTGTCTGCCTATGTCTCTCACACCTCTCCTAGCTCACATCGCTGGCACAGTCTCATCTCACAGGGCTTCCAGTTCTGTCTGTGTCTGCCAGTGTCTCTCACACACCTCTCCTAGCTCACATGGCTGGCACAGTCTCATCTCCCGCGGCTTCCAGTTCTGTCTGTCTCTGCCTGTCTCTCACACACCTCTCCTAGCTCACATCTCTGGCACTGTCACACCTCCTGGGACTTCCAGTTCTGTCTGTGTCTGCCTGTGTCTCACACACATCTCCTAGCTCACATCGCTGGCACAGTCTCATCTCCCGAGGCTTCCAGTTCTGTCTGTGTCTGCCTGTCTCTCTCACAAACCTCTCCTAGCTCACATCGCTGGCACAGTCTCATCTCCCGGGGCTTCCAGTTCTGTCTGTCTGCCATTATCTCCCACACACCTCTCCCAGCTCACATCGCTGGCACAGTCTCATCTCCCGGGGCTTCCAGTTCTGTCTGTGTCTGCCTGTGTCTCTCACACACCTCTCCTAGCTCACATCGCTGGCACAGTCTCATCTCCCGGGGCTTCCAGTTCTGCCTGTGTCTCTCACACACCTCTCCTAGCTCACATCGCTGGCACAGTCTCATCTCCCGGGGCTTCCAGTTCTGTTTGAGTCTCCTGTGTCTCTCACACACCTCTCCCAGCTCACATCGCTGGCACAGTCTCATCTCCCGGGGCTTCCAATTCTGTCTGTCTCTGCCTGTCTCTCACACACCTCTCCTAGCTCACATCGCTGGCACAGTCTCATCTCCCGGGGCTTCCAGTTCTGTCTGTGTCTGCCTGTGTCTCTCACACACCTCTCCTAGCTCACATCACTGGCACAGTCTCACCTCCCGGGGCTTCCAGTTCTGTCTGTGTCTGCGTGTGTCTCTCACACACCTCTCCTAGCTCACATCGCTGGCACAGTCTCACCTCCCGGGGCTTCCAGTTCTGTCTGTGTCTGCCTGTCTCTCTCCCACACCTCTCCTAGCTCACATCGCTGGCACAGTCTCATCTCCTGCGGCTTCCAGTTCTGTCAGTCTCAGTCTGTCTCTCACACACCTCTCCTAGCTCACATTGCTGGCACAGTCTCATCTCCCGGGGCTTCCAGTTCTGTCTGTGTCTGCCTGTGTCTCTCTCACACACCTCTCCTAGTTCACATTGCTGGCACAGTCTCATCTCCCGGGGCTTCCAGTTCTGTCTGTATCTGCCTGTGTCTCTCACACACCTCTCCCAGCTCACATCGCTGGCACAGTCTCATCTCCCGGGGCTTCCAGTTCTGTCTGTGTCTCTTACACACCTCTCCTAGCTCACATCGCTGGCACAGTCTCATCTCTCGGAGCTTCCAGTTCTGTCTGTGTCAGCCTGTGTCTCTCACACACATCTCCTAGCTCACATCGCTGACACAGTCTCATCCCCGGGGCTTCCAGTTCTGTCTGTCTCTCACACACCTCTCCTAGCTCACATCGCTGGCACAGTCTCATCTCCCGGGGCTTCCAGTTCTGTATGTTTCAGCCTGTGTCTCTCACACACCTCTCCTAGCTCACATCGCTGGCACAGTGTCATCCCAGGGGCTTCCAGTTCTGTCTGTCTCTCACACACCTCTCCTAGCTCACATCGCTGGCACAGTCTCATCTCCCACGGCTTCCAGTTCTGTCTGTGTCTGTCTGTGTCTCTCACACCTCTCCTAGCTCACATCGCTGGCACAGTCTCATCTCCCGGGGCTTCCAGTTCTGTCTGTGTCTGCCTGTGTCTCTCACACACCTCTCCTAGCTCACATCGCTGGCACAGTCTCATCTCCCGGGGCTTCCAGTTCTGTCTGTCTGCCTGTGTCTCTCACACACCTCTCCCAGCTCACATCGCTGGCACAGTCTCATCTCCCGGGGCTTCCAGTTCTGTCTATGTCTCTCACACACCTCTCCTAGCTCACATCGCTGGCACAGTCTCATCTCCCGGGGCTTCCAGTTCTGTCTGTGTCTGCCTGTCTCTCACACACCTCTCCTAGCTCACATCGCTGGCACAGTCTCATCTCCCAGGGCTTCCAGTTCTGTCTGTGTCTGCCTGTGTCTCTCTCACACCTCTCCCAGCTCACATCGCTGGCACAGTCTCATCTCCCGGGGCATCCAGTTCTGTCTGTGTCTGCCTGTCCCTCTCACACACCTCTCCTAGCTCACAACGCTGGCACAGTCTCATCTCCCGGGACTTCCATTTATGTCTGTGTCTGCCTGTGTCTCTCTCACCCACACCTCTCCTAGCTCACATCACTGGCACAGTCTCATCTCCCGGGACTTCCAGTTCTGTCTGTGTCTGCCTGTGTCTCTCACACACCTTTCCTAGCTCACATCGCTGGCACAGTCTCATCTCCCGGGGCTTCCAGTTCTGTCTGTGTCTGCCTGTGTCTCTCACACACCTTTCCTAGCTCACATTACTGGCACAGTCTCATCTCCCGGGGCTTCCAGTTCTGTCTGTGTCTGCCTGTGTCTCTCTCACACACCTTTCCTAGTTCACATTGCTGGCACAGTCTCATCTCCCGGGGCTTCCAAATCTGTCTGTATCTGCCTGTGTCTCTCACACACCTCTCCCAGCTAACATCGCTGCACAGTCTCATCTCATGGGGCTTCCAGTTCTGTCTGTGTCACTCACACACCTCTCCTAGCTCACATCGCTGGCACAGTCTCATCCCAGGGGCTTCCAGTTCAGTCTGTCTCTCACACACCTCTCCTAGCTCACATCGCTGGCACAGTCTCATCTCCCGCGGCTTCCAGTTCTGTCTGTGTCTGTCTGTGTCTCTCACACCTCTCCTAGCTCACATCGCTGGCACAGTTTCATCTCCCGGGGCTTCAAGTTCTGTCTGTGTCTGCCTGTGTCTGTCACACACCTCTCCTAGCTCACATCGCTGGCAGTCTCATCTCCCGGGGCTTCCAGTTGTGTCTGTGTATGCCTGTGTCTCTCACACACCTCTCCTAGCTCACATCGCTGGCACAGTCTCATTTCCCGGGGCTTCCAGTTCTGTCTGTGTCTGCCTGTGTCTCTCTCACACACCTCTCCTAGCTCACATCACTGGCACAGTCTTTTCTCCCGGGGCTTCCAGTTCTGTCTGTGTCTGCCTGTGTCTCTCACACACCTCTCCTAGCTCACACCGCTGGCACAGTCTCATCTCCCGGGGCTTCCAGTTCTGCCTGTGTCTCACACACGTCTCCTAGCTCCCATCGCTGGCACAGTCTCATCTCCCGGGGCTTCCAGTTCTGTCTGCGTCTCCTGTGTCTCTCACACACCTCTCCTAGCTCACATCGCTGGCACAGTCTCATCTCCCGGGGCTTCCCGTTCTGTCTGTGTCTGCCTGTGTCTATCACACACCTCTCCTAGCTCACACCGCTGGCACTGTCTCATCTCCCGGGACTTCCAGTTCTGTCTGTGTCTGCGTGTATCTCTCACACCTCTCCTAGCTCACATCGCTGGCACAGTCTCATCTCCCGGGACTTCCAGTTCTGTCTGTGTCTGCCTGTGTCTCTCACACCTCTCCTAGCTCACATCGCTGGCACAGTCTCATCTCACAGGGCTTCCAGTTCTGTCTGTGTCTGCAAGTGTCTCTCACACACCTCTCCTAGCTCACATGGCTGGCACAGTCTCATCTCCCGCGGCTTCCTGTTCTGTCTGTGTCTGTCTGTGTCTCTCACACCTCTCCTAGCTCACATCGCTGGCACAGTTTCATCTCCCGGGGTTCAAGTTCTGTCTGTGTCTGCCTGTGTCTGTCACACACCTCTCCTAGCTCACATCGCTGGCAGTCTCATCTCCCGGGGCTTCCAGTTCTGTCTGTGTATGCCTGTGTATCTCACACACCTCTCCTAGCTCACATCGCTGGCACAGTCTCATCTCCCGGGGCTTCCAGTTCTGTCTGTGTCTGCCTGTGTCTCTCTCACACACCTCTCCTAGCTCACATCACTGGCACAGTCTTATCTCCCGGGGCTTCCAGTTCTGTCTGTGTCTGCCTGTGTCTCTCACACACCTCTCCTAGCTCACACCGCTGGCACAGTCTCATCTCCCGTGGCTTCCAGTTCTGTCTGTGTCTGCCTGTGTCTCACACACGTCTCCTAGCTCCCATCGGTGGCACAGTCTCATCTCCCGGGGCTTCCAGTTCTGTCTGCGTCTCCTGTGTCTCTCACACACCTCTCCTAGCTCACATCGCTGGCACAGTCTCATCTCCCGGGGCTTCCCGTTCTGTCTGTGTCTGCCTGTGTCTCTCACACACCTCTCCTAGCTCACACCGCTGGCACTGTCTCATCTCCCGGGACTTCCAGTTCTGTCTGTGTCTGCGTGTATCTCTCACACCTCTCCTAGCTAACATCGCTGGCACAGTCTCATCTCCCGGGACTTCCAGTTCTGTCTGTGTCTGCCTGTGTCTCTCACACCTCTCCTAGCTCACATCGCTGGCACAGTCTCATCTCACAGGGCTTCCAGTTCTGTCTGTGTCTGCCAGTGTCTCTCACACACCTCTCCTAGCTCACATGGCTTGCACAGTCTCATCTCCCGCGGCTTCCAGTTCTGTCTGTCTCTGCCTGTCTCTCACACACCTCTCCTAGCTCACATCGCTGGCACTGTCTCACCTCCTGGGACTTCCAGTTCTGTCTGTGTCTGCCTGTGTCTCACACACATCTCCTAGCTCACATCGCTGGAAAAGTCTCATCTCCCGGGGCTTCCAGTTCTGTCTGTGTCTGCCTGTCTCTCTCACACACCTCTCCTAGCTCACATCGCTGGCACAGTCTCATCTCCCGGGACTTCCAGTTCTGTCTGTGTCTGCCTGTGTCTCTCACACACCTCTCCTAGCTCACATCGCTGGCACAGTCTCATCTCCCGGGGCTTCCAGTTCTGCCTGTGTCTCTCACACACCTCTCCTAGCTCACATCGCTGGCACAGTCTCATCTCCCGGGGCTTCCAGTTCTGTTTGAGTCTCCTGTGTCTCTCACACACCTCTCCCAGCTCACATCGCTGGCACAGTCTCATCTCCCGGGGCTTCCAGTTCTGTCTGTGTCTGCCTGTCTCTCACACACCTCTCCTAGCTCACATCGCTGGCACAGTCTCATCCCAGGGGCTTCCAGTTCTGTCTGTGTCTGCGTGTATCTCTCACACCTCTCCTAGCTCACATCGCTGGCACAGTCTCATCTCCCGGGACTTCCAGTTCTGTCTGTATCTGCCTATGTCTCTCACACCTCTCCTAGCTCACATCGCTGGCACAGTCTCATCTCACAGGGCTTCCAGTTCTGTCTGTGTCTGCCAGTGTCTCTCACACACCTCTCCTAGCTCACATGGCTGGCACAGTCTCATCTCCCGCGGCTTCCAGTTCTGTCTGTCTCTGCCTGTCTCTCACACACCTCTCCTAGCTCACATCTCTGGCACTGTCTCACCTCCTGGGACTTCCAGTTCTGTCTGTGTCTGCCTGTGTCTCACACACATCTCCTAGCTCACATCGCTGGCACAGTCTCATCTCCTGAGGCTTCCAGTTCTGTCTGTGTCTGCCTGTCTCTCTCACAAACCTCTCCTAGCTCACATCGCTGGCACAGTCTCATCTCCCGGGGCTTCCAGTTCTGTCTGTCTGCCATTATCTCCCACACACCTCTCCCAGCTCACATCGCTGGCACAGTCTCATCTCCCGGGGCTTCCAGTTCTGTCTGTGTCTGCCTGTGTCTCTCACACACCTCTCCTAGCTCACATCGCTGGCACAGTCTCATCTCCCGGGGCTTCCAGTTCTGCCTGTGTCTCTCACACACCTCTCCTAGCTCACATCGCTGGCACAGTCTCATCTCCCGGGGCTTCCAGTTCTGTTTGAGTCTCCTGTGTCTCTCACACACCTCTCCCAGCTCACATCGCTGGCACAGTCTCATCTCCCGGGGCTTCCAATTCTGTCTGTCTCTGCCTGTCTCTCACACACCTCTCCTAGCTCACATCGCTGGCACAGTCTCATCTCCCGGGGCTTCCAGTTCTGTCTGTGTCTGCCTGTGTCTCTCACACACCTCTCCTAGCTCACATCACTGGCACAGTCTCACCTCCCGGGGCTTCCAGTTCTGTCTGTGTCTGCGTGTGTCTCTCACACACCTCTCCTAGCTCACATCGCTGGCACAGTCTCACCTCCCGGGGCTTCCAGTTCTGTCTGTGTCTGCCTGTCTCTCTCCCACACCTCTCCTAGCTCACATCGCTGGCACAGTCTCATCTCCTGCGGCTTCCAGTTCTGTCTGTCTCAGTCTGTCTCTCACACACCTCTCCTAGCTCACATTGCTGGCACAGTCTCATCTCCCGGGGCTTCCAGTTCTGTCTGTGTCTGCCTGTGTCTCTCTCACACACCTCTCCTAGTTCACATTGCTGGCACAGTCTCATCTCCCGGGGCTTCCAGTTCTGTCTGTATCTGCCTGTGTCTCTCACACACCTCTCCCAGCTCACATCGCTGGCACAGTCTCATCTCCCGGGGCTTCCAGTTCTGTCTGTGTCTCTCACACACCTCTCCTAGCTCACATCGCTGGCACAGTCTCATCTCTCGGAGCTTCCAGTTCTGTCTGTGTCAGCCTGTGTCTCTCACACACCTCTCCTAGCTCACATCGCTGACACAGTCTCATCCCCGGGGCTTCCAGTTCTGTCTGTCTCTCACACACCTCTCCTAGCTCACATCGCTGGCACAGTCTCATCTCCCGGGGCTTCCAGTTCTGTATGTTTCAGCCTGTGTCTCTCACACACCTCTCCTAGCTCACATCGCTGGCACAGTGTCATCCCAGGGGCTTCCAGTTCTGTCTGTCTCTCACACACCTCTCCTAGCTCACATCGCTGGCACAGTCTCATCTCCCGCGGCTTCCAGTTCTGTCTGTGTCTGTCTGTGTCTCTCACACCTCTCCTAGCTCACATCGCTGGCACAGTCTCATCTCCCGGGGCTTCCAGTTCTGTCTGTGTCTGCCTGTGTCTCTCACACACCTCTCCTAGCTCACATCGCTGGCACAGTCTCATCTCCCGGGGCTTCCAGTTCTGTATGTCTGCCTGTGTCTCTCACACACCTCTCCCAGCTCACATCGCTGGCACAGTCTCATCTCCCGGGGCTTCCAGTTCTGTCTATGTCTCTCACACACCTCTCCTAGCTCACATCGCTGGCACAGTCTCATCTCCTGGGGCTTCCAGTTCTGTCTGTGTCTGCCTGTCTCTCACACACCTCTCCTAGCTCACATCGCTGGCACAGTCTCATCTCCCAGGGCTTCCAGTTCTGTCTGTGTCTGCCTGTGTCTCTCTCACACCTCTCCCAGCTCACATCGCTGGCACAGTCTCATCTCCCGGGGCATCCAGTTCTGTCTGTGTCTGCCTATCCCTCTCACACACCTCTCCTAGCTCACAACGCTGGCACAGTCTCATCTCCCGGGGCTTCCAATTCTGTCTGTCTCTGCCTGTCTCTCACACACCTCTCCTAGCTCACATCGCTGGCACAGTCTCATCTCCCGGGGCTTCCAGTTCTGTCTGTGTCTGCCTGTGTCTCTCACACACCTCTCCTAGCTCACATCACTGGCACAGTCTCACCTCCCGGGGCTTCCAGTTCTGTCTGTGTCTGCGTGTGTCTCTCACACACCTCTCCTAGCTCACATCGCTGGCACAGTCTCACCTCCCGGGGCTTCCAGTTCTGTCTGTGTCTGCCTGTCTCTCTCCCACACCTCTCCTAGCTCACATCGCTGGCACAGTCTCATCTCCTGCGGCTTCCAGTTCTGTCTGTCTCAGTCTGTCTCTCACACACCTCTCCTAGCTCACATTGCTGGCACAGTCTCATCTCCCGGGGCTTCCAGTTCTGTCTGTGTCTGCCTGTGTCTCTCTCACACACCTCTCCTAGTTCACATTGCTGGCACAGTCTCATCTCCCGGGGCTTCCAGTTCTGTCTGTATCTGCCTGTGTCTCTCACACACCTCTCCCAGCTCACATCGCTGGCACAGTCTCATCTCCCGGGGCTTCCAGTTCTGTCTGTGTCTCTCACACACCTCTCCTAGCTCACATCGCTGGCACAGTCTCATCTCTCGGAGCTTCCAGTTCTGTCTGTGTCAGCCTGTGTCTCTCACACACCTCTCCTAGCTCACATCGCTGACACAGTCTCATCCCCGGGGCTTCCAGTTCTGTCTGTCTCTCACACACCTCTCCTAGCTCACATCGCTGGCACAGTCTCATCTCCCGGGGCTTCCAGTTCTGTATGTTTCAGCCTGTGTCTCTCACACACCTCTCCTAGCTCACATCGCTGGCACAGTGTCATCCCAGGGGCTTCCAGTTCTGTCTGTCTCTCACACACCTCTCCTAGCTCACATCGCTGGCACAGTCTCATCTCCCGCGGCTTCCAGTTCTGTCTGTGTCTGTCTGTGTCTCTCACACCTCTCCTAGCTCACATCGCTGGCACAGTCTCATCTCCCGGGGCTTCCAGTTCTGTCTGTGTCTGCCTGTGTCTCTCACACACCTCTCCTAGCTCACATCGCTGGCACAGTCTCATCTCCCGGGGCTTCCAGTTCTGTATGTCTGCCTGTGTCTCTCACACACCTCTCCCAGCTCACATCGCTGGCACAGTCTCATCTCCCGGGGCTTCCAGTTCTGTCTATGTCTCTCACACACCTCTCCTAGCTCACATCGCTGGCACAGTCTCATCTCCTGGGGCTTCCAGTTCTGTCTGTGTCTGCCTGTCTCTCACACACCTCTCCTAGCTCACATCGCTGGCACAGTCTCATCTCCCAGGGCTTCCAGTTCTGTCTGTGTCTGCCTGTGTCTCTCTCACACCTCTCCCAGCTCACATCGCTGGCACAGTCTCATCTCCCGGGGCATCCAGTTCTGTCTGTGTCTGCCTATCCCTCTCACACACCTCTCCTAGCTCACAACGCTGGCACAGTCTCATCTCCCGGGACTTCCATTTATGTCTGTGTCTGCCTGTGTCTCTCTCACCCACACCTCTCCTAGCTCACATCACTGGCACAGTCTCATCTCCCGGGACTTCCAGTTCTGTCTGTGTCTGCCTGTGTCTCTCACACACCTTTCCTAGCTCACATCGCTGGCACAGTCTCATCTCCCGGGGCTTCCAGTTCTGTCTGTGTCTGCCTGTGTCTCTCACACACCTTTCCTAGCTCACATTACTGGCACAGTCTCATCTCCCGGGGCTTCCAGTTCTGTCTGTGTCTGCCTGTGTCTCTCTCACACACCTTTCCTAGTTCACATTGCTGGCACAGTCTCATCTCCCGGGGCTTCCAAATCTGTCTGTATCTGCCTGTGTCTCTCACACACCTCTCCCAGCTAACATCGCTGCACAGTCTCATCTCATGGGGCTTCCAGTTCTGTCTGTGTCACTCACACACCTCTCCTAGCTCACATCGCTGGCACAGTCTCATCCCAGGGGCTTCCAGTTCAGTCTGTCTCTCACACACCTCTCCTAGCTCACATCGCTGGCACAGTCTCATCTCCCGCGGCTTCCAGTTCTGTCTGTGTCTGTCTGTGTCTCTCACACCTCTCCTAGCTCACATCGCTGGCACAGTTTCATCTCCCGGGGCTTCAAGTTCTGTCTGTGTCTGCCTGTGTCTGTCACACACCTCTCCTAGCTCACATCGCTGGCAGTCTCATCTCCCGGGGCTTCCAGTTGTGTCTGTGTATGCCTGTGTCTCTCACACACCTCTCCTAGCTCACATCGCTGGCACAGTCTCATTTCCCGGGGCTTCCAGTTCTGTCTGTGTCTGCCTGTGTCTCTCTCACACACCTCTCCTAGCTCACATCACTGGCACAGTCTTTTCTCCCGGGGCTTCCAGTTCTGTCTGTGTCTGCCTGTGTCTCTCACACACCTCTCCTAGCTCACACCGCTGGCACAGTCTCATCTCCCGGGGCTTCCAGTTCTGCCTGTGTCTCACACACGTCTCCTAGCTCCCATCGCTGGCACAGTCTCATCTCCCGGGGCTTCCAGTTCTGTCTGCGTCTCCTGTGTCTCTCACACACCTCTCCTAGCTCACATCGCTGGCACAGTCTCATCTCCCGGGGCTTCCCGTTCTGTCTGTGTCTGCCTGTGTCTATCACACACCTCTCCTAGCTCACACCGCTGGCACTGTCTCATCTCCCGGGACTTCCAGTTCTGTCTGTGTCTGCGTGTATCTCTCACACCTCTCCTAGCTCACATCGCTGGCACAGTCTCATCTCCCGGGACTTCCAGTTCTGTCTGTGTCTGCGTGTATCTCTCACACCTCTCCTAGCTCACATCGCTGGCACAGTCTCATCTCCCGGGACTTCCAGTTCTGTCTGTGTCTGCCTGTGTCTCTCACACCTCTCCTAGCTCACATCGCTGGCACAGTCTCATCTCACAGGGCTTCCAGTTCTGTCTGTGTCTGCAAGTGTCTCTCACACACCTCTCCTAGCTCACATGGCTGGCACAGTCTCATCTCCCGCGGCTTCCAGTTCTGTCTGTGTCTGTCTGTGTCTCTCACACCTCTCCTAGCTCACATCGCTTGCACAGTTTCATCTCCCGGGGTTCAAGTTCTGTCTGTGTCTGCCTGTGTCTGTCACACACCTCTCCTAGCTCACATCGCTGGCAGTCTCATCTCCCGGGGCTTCCAGTTCTGTCTGTGTATGCCTGTGTCTCTCACACACCTCTCCTAGCTCACATCGCTGGCACAGTCTCATCTCCCGGGGCTTCCAGTTCTGTCTGTGTCTGCCTGTGTCTCTCTCACACACCTCTCCTAGCTCACATCACTGGCACAGTCTTATCTCCCGGGGCTTCCAGTTCTGTCTGTGTCTGCCTGTGTCTCTCACACACCTCTCCTAGCTCACACCGCTGGCACAGTCTCATCTCCCGTGGCTTCCAGTTCTGTCTGTGTCTGCCTGTGTCTCACACACGTCTCCTAGCTCCCATCGGTGGCACAGTCTCATCTCCCGGGGCTTCCAGTTCTGTCTGCGTCTCCTGTGTCTCTCACACACCTCTCCTAGCTCACATCGCTGGCACAGTCTCATCTCCCGGGGCTTCCCGTTCTGTCTGTGTCTGCCTGTGTCTCTCACACACCTCTCCTAGCTCACACCGCTGGCACTGTCTCATCTCCCGGGACTTCCAGTTCTGTCTGTGTCTGCGTGTATCTCTCACACCTCTCCTAGCTCACATCGCTGGCACAGTCTCATCTCACAGGGCTTCCAGTTCTGTCTGTGTCTGCCAGTGTCTCTCACACACCTCTCCTAGCTCACATGGCTTGCACAGTCTCATCTCCCGCGGCTTCCAGTTCTGTCTGTCTCTGCCTGTCTCTCACACACCTCTCCTAGCTCACATCGCTGGCACTGTCTCACCTCCTGGGAATTCCAGTTCTGTCTGTGTCTGCCTGTGTCTCACACACATCTCCTAGCTCACATCGCTGGAAAAGTCTCATCTCCCGGGGCTTCCAGTTCTGTCTGTGTCTGCCTGTCTCTCTCACACACCTCTCCTAGCTCACATCGCTGGCACAGTCTCATCTCCCGGGACTTCCAGTTCTGTCTGTGTCTGCCTGTGTCTCTCACACACCTCTCCTAGCTCACATCGCTGGCACAGTCTCATCTCCCGGGGCTTCCAGTTCTGCCTGTGTCTCTCACACACCTCTCCTAGCTCACATCGCTGGCACAGTCTCATCTCCCGGGGCTTCCAGTTCTGTTTGAGTCTCCTGTGTCTCTCACACACCTCTCCCAGCTCACATCGCTGGCACAGTCTCATCTCCCGGGGCTTCCAGTTCTGTCTGTGTCTGCCTGTCTCTCACACACCTCTCCTAGCTCACATCGCTGGCACAGTCTCATCTCCCGGGATTTCCAGTTATGTCTGTGTCTGCCTGTGTCTCTCTCACACACCTCTCCTAGCTCACATCACTGGCACAGTCTCATCTCCCGGGACTTCCAGTTCTGTCTGTGTCTGCGTGTATCTCTCACACCTCTCCTAGCTCACATCGCTGGCACAGTCTCATCTCCCGGGACTTCCAGTTCTGTCTGTGTCTGCCTGTGTCTCTCACACCTCTCCTAGCTCACATCGCTGGCACAGTCTCATCTCACAGGGCTTCCAGTTCTGTCTGTGTCTGCCAGTGTCTCTCACACACCTCTCCTAGCTCACATGGCTGGCACAGTCTCATCTCCCGCGGCTTCCAGTTCTGTCTGTCTCTGCCTGTCTCTCACACACCTCTCCTAGCTCACATCGCTGGCACTGTCTCACCTCCTGGGACTTCCAGTTCTGTCTGTGTCTGCCTGTGTCTCACACACATCTCCTAACTCACATCACTGGACAAGTCTCATCTCCCGGGGCTTCCAGTTCTGTCTGTGTCTGCCTGTCTCTCTCACACACCTCTCCTAGCTCACATCGCTGGCACAGTCTCATCTCCCGGGACTTCCAGTTCTGTCTGTGTCTGCCTGTGTCTCTCACACACCTCTCCTAGCTCACATCGCTGGCACAGTCTCATCTCCCGGGGCTTCCAGTTCTGCCTGTGTCTCTCACACACCTCTCCTAGCTCACATCGCTGGCACAGTCTCATCTCCCGGGGCTTCCAGTTCTGTTTGAGTCTCCTGTGTCTCTCACACACCTCTCCCAGCTCACATCGCTGGCACAGTCTCATCTCCCGGGGCTTCCAGTTCTGTCTGTGTCTGCCTGTCTCTCACACACCTCTCCTAGCTCACATCGCTGGCACAGTCTCATCCCAGGGGCTTCCAGTTCTGTCTGTGTCTGCGTGTATCTCTCACACCTCTCCTAGCTCACATCGCTGGCACAGTCTCATCTCCCGGGACTTCCAGTTCTGTCTGTGTCTGCCTATGTCTCTCACACCTCTCCTAGCTCACATCGCTGGCACAGTCTCATCTCACAGGGCTTCCAGTTCTGTCTGTGTCTGCCAGTGTCTCTCACACACCTCTCCTAGCTCACATGGCTGGCACAGTCTCATCTCCCGCGGCTTCCAGTTCTGTCTGTCTCTGCCTGTCTCTCACACACCTCTCCTAGCTCACATCTCTGGCACTGTCTCACCTCCTGGGACTTCCAGTTCTGTCTGTGTCTGCCTGTGTCTCACACACATCTCCTAGCTCACATCGCTGGCACAGTCTCATCTCCCGAGGCTTCCAGTTCTGTCTGTGTCTGCCTGTCTCTCTCACAAACCTCTCCTAGCTCACATCGCTGGCACAGTCTCATCTCCCGGGGCTTCCAGTTCTGTCTGTCTGCCATTATCTCCCACACACCTCTCCCAGCTCACATCGCTGGCACAGTCTCATCTCCCGGGGCTTCCAGTTCTGTCTGTGTCTGCCTGTGTCTCTCACACACCTCTCCTAGCTCACATCGCTGGCACAGTCTCATCTCCCGGGGCTTCCAGTTCTGCCTGTGTCTCTCACACACCTCTCCTAGCTCACATCGCTGGCACAGTCTCATCTCCCGGGGCTTCCAGTTCTGTTTGAGTCTCCTGTGTCTCTCACACACCTCTCCCAGCTCACATCGCTGGCACAGTCTCATCTCCCGGGGCTTCCAATTCTGTCTGTCTCTGCCTGTCTCTCACACACCTCTCCTAGCTCACATCGCTGGCACAGTCTCATCTCCCGGGGCTTCCAGTTCTGTCTGTGTCTGCCTGTGTCTCTCACACACCTCTCCTAGCTCACATCACTGGCACAGTCTCACCTCCCGGGGCTTCCAGTTCTGTCTGTGTCTGCGTGTGTCTCTCACACACCTCTCCTAGCTCACATCGCTGGCACAGTCTCACCTCCCGGGGCTTCCAGTTCTGTCTGTGTCTGCCTGTCTCTCTCCCACACCTCTCCTAGCTCACATCGCTGGCACAGTCTCATCTCCTGCGGCTTCCAGTTCTGTCTGTCTCAGTCTGTCTCTCACACACCTCTCCTAGCTCACATTGCTGGCACAGTCTCATCTCCCGGGGCTTCCAGTTCTGTCTGTGTCTGCCTGTGTCTCTCTCACACACCTCTCCTAGTTCACATTGCTGGCACAGTCTCATCTCCCGGGGCTTCCAGTTCTGTCTGTATCTGCCTGTGTCTCTCACACACCTCTCCCAGCTCACATCGCTGGCACAGTCTCATCTCCCGGGGCTTCCAGTTCTGTCTGTGTCTCTCACACACCTCTCCTAGCTCACATCGCTGGCACAGTCTCATCTCTCGGAGCTTCCAGTACTGTCTGTGTCAGCCTGTGTCTCTCACACACCTCTCCTAGCTCACATCGCTGACACAGTCTCATCCCCGGGGCTTCCAGTTCTGTCTGTCTCTCACACACCTCTCCTAGCTCACATCGCTGGCACAGTCTCATCTCCCGGGGCTTCCAGTTCTGTATGTTTCAGCCTGTGTCTCTCACACACCTCTCCTAGCTCACATCGCTGGCACAGTGTCATCCCAGGGGCTTCCAGTTCTGTCTGTCTCTCACACACCTCTCCTAGCTCACATCGCTGGCACAGTCTCATCTCCCGCGGCTTCCAGTTCTGTCTGTGTCTGTCTGTGTCTCTCACACCTCTCCTAGCTCACATCGCTGGCACAGTCTCATCTCCCGGGGCTTCCAGTTCTGTCTGTGTCTGCCTGTGTCTCTCACACACCTCTCCTAGCTCACATCGCTGGCACAGTCTCATCTCCCGGGGCTTCCAGTTCTGTATGTCTGCCTGTGTCTCTCACACACCTCTCCCAGCTCACATCGCTGGCACAGTCTCATCTCCCGGGGCTTCCAGTTCTGTCTATGTCTCTCACACACCTCTCCTAGCTCACATCGCTGGCACAGTCTCATCTCCTGGGGCTTCCAGTTCTGTCTGTGTCTGCCTGTCTCTCACACACCTCTCCTAGCTCACATCGCTGGCACAGTCTCATCTCCCAGGGCTTCCAGTTCTGTCTGTGTCTGCCTGTGTCTCTCTCACACCTCTCCCAGCTCACATCGCTGGCACAGTCTCATCTCCCGGGGCATCCAGTTCTGTCTGTGTCTGCCTATCCCTCTCACACACCTCTCCTAGCTCACAACGCTGGCACAGTCTCATCTCCCGGGACTTCCATTTATGTCTGTGTCTGCCTGTGTCTCTCTCACCCACACCTCTCCTAGCTCACATCACTGGCACAGTCTCATCTCCCGGGACTTCCAGTTCTGTCTGTGTCTGCCTGTGTCTCTCACACACCTTTCCTAGCTCACATCGCTGGCACAGTCTCATCTCCCGGGGCTTCCAGTTCTGTCTGTGTCTGCCTGTGTCTCTCACACACCTTTCCTAGCTCACATTACTGGCACAGTCTCATCTCCCGGGGCTTCCAGTTCTGTCTGTGTCTGCCTGTGTCTCTCTCACACACCTTTCCTAGTTCACATTGCTGGCACAGTCTCATCTCCCGGGGCTTCCAAATCTGTCTGTATCTGCCTGTGTCTCTCACACACCTCTCCCAGCTAACATCGCTGCACAGTCTCATCTCATGGGGCTTCCAGTTCTGTCTGTGTCACTCACACACCTCTCCTAGCTCACATCGCTGGCACAGTCTCATCCCAGGGGCTTCCAGTTCAGTCTGTCTCTCACACACCTCTCCTAGCTCACATCGCTGGCACAGTCTCATCTCCCGCGGCTTCCAGTTCTGTCTGTGTCTGTCTGTGTCTCTCACACCTCTCCTAGCTCACATCGCTGGCACAGTTTCATCTCCCGGGGCTTCAAGTTCTGTCTGTGTCTGCCTGTGTCTGTCACACACCTCTCCTAGCTCACATCGCTGGCAGTCTCATCTCCCGGGGCTTCCAGTTGTGTCTGTGTATGCCTGTGTCTCTCACACACCTCTCCTAGCTCACATCGCTGGCACAGTCTCATTTCCCGGGGCTTCCAGTTCTGTCTGTGTCTGCCTGTGTCTCTCTCACACACCTCTCCTAGCTCACATCACTGGCACAGTCTTTTCTCCCGGGGCTTCCAGTTCTGTCTGTGTCTGCCTGTGTCTCTCACACACCTCTCCTAGCTCACACCGCTGGCACAGTCTCATCTCCCGGGGCTTCCAGTTCTGCCTGTGTCTCACACACGTCTCCTAGCTCCCATCGCTGGCACAGTCTCATCTCCCGGGGCTTCCAGTTCTGTCTGCGTCTCCTGTGTCTCTCACACACCTCTCCTAGCTCACATCGCTGGCACAGTCTCATCTCCCGGGGCTTCCCGTTCTGTCTGTGTCTGCCTGTGTCTATCACACACCTCTCCTAGCTCACACCGCTGGCACTGTCTCATCTCCCGGGACTTCCAGTTCTGTCTGTGTCTGCGTGTATCTCTCACACCTCTCCTAGCTCACATCGCTGGCACAGTCTCATCTCCCGGGACTTCCAGTTCTGTCTGTGTCTGCCTGTGTCTCTCACACCTCTCCTAGCTCACATCGCTGGCACAGTCTCATCTCACAGGGCTTCCAGTTCTGTCTGTGTCTGCAAGTGTCTCTCACACACCTCTCCTAGCTCACATGGCTGGCACAGTCTCATCTCCCGCGGCTTCCAGTTCTGTCTGTGTCTGTCTGTGTCTCTCACACCTCTCCTAGCTCACATCGCTTGCACAGTTTCATCTCCCGGGGTTCAAGTTCTGTCTGTGTCTGCCTGTGTCTGTCACACACCTCTCCTAGCTCACATCGCTGGCAGTCTCATCTCCCGGGGCTTCCAGTTCAGTCTGTGTATGCCTGTGTCTCTCACACACCTCTCCTAGCTCACATCGCTGGCACAGTCTCATCTCCCGGGGCTTCCAGTTCTGTCTGTGTCTGCCTGTGTCTCTCTCACACACCTCTCCTAGCTCACATCACTGGCACAGTCTTATCTCCCGGGGCTTCCAGTTCTGTCTGTGTCTGCCTGTGTCTCTCACACACCTCTCCTAGCTCACACCGCTGGCACAGTCTCATCTCCCGTGGCTTCCAGTTCTGTCTGTGTCTGCCTGTGTCTCACACACGTCTCCTAGCTCCCATCGGTGGCACAGTCTCATCTCCCGGGGCTTCCAGTTCTGTCTGCGTCTCCTGTGTCTCTCACACACCTCTCCTAGCTCACATCGCTGGCACAGTCTCATCTCCCGGGGCTTCCCGTTCTGTCTGTGTCTGCCTGTGTCTCTCACACACCTCTCCTAGCTCACACCGCTGGCACTGTCTCATCTCCCGGGACTTCCAGTTCTGTCTGTGTCTGCGTGTATCTCTCACACCTCTCCTAGCTCACATCGCTGGCACAGTCTCATCTCACAGGGCTTCCAGTTCTGTCTGTGTCTGCCAGTGTCTCTCACACACCTCTCCTAGCTCACATGGCTTGCACAGTCTCATCTCCCGCGGCTTCCAGTTCTGTCTGTCTCTGCCTGTCTCTCACACACCTCTCCTAGCTCACATCGCTGGCACTGTCTCACCTCCTGGGACTTCCAGTTCTGTCTGTGTCTGCCTGTGTCTCACACACATCTCCTAGCTCACATCGCTGGAAAAGTCTCATCTCCCGGGGCTTCCAGTTCTGTCTGTGTCTGCCTGTCTCTCTCACACACCTCTCCTAGCTCACATCGCTGGCACAGTCTCATCTCCCGGGACTTCCAGTTCTGTCTGTGTCTGCCTGTGTCTCTCACACACCTCTCCTAGCTCACATCGCTGGCACAGTCTCATCTCCCGGGGCTTCCAGTTCTGCCTGTGTCTCTCACACACCTCTCCTAGCTCACATCGCTGGCACAGTCTCATCTCCCGGGGCTTCCAGTTCTGTTTGAGTCTCCTGTGTCTCTCACACACCTCTCCCAGCTCACATCGCTGGCACAGTCTCATCTCCCGGGGCTTCCAGTTCTGTCTGTGTCTGCCTGTCTCTCACACACCTCTCCTAGCTCACATCGCTGGCACAGTCTCATCTCCCGGGATTTCCAGTTATGTCTGTGTCTGCCTGTGTCTCTCTCACACACCTCTCCTAGCTCACATCACTGGCACAGTCTCATCTCCCGGGACTTCCAGTTCTGTCTGTGTCTGCGTGTATCTCTCACACCTCTCCTAGCTCACATCGCTGGCACAGTCTCATCTCCCGGGACTTCCAGTTCTGTCTGTGTCTGCCTGTGTCTCTCACACCTCTCCTAGCTCACATCGCTGGCACAGTCTCATCTCACAGGGCTTCCAGTTCTGTCTGTGTCTGCCAGTGTCTCTCACACACCTCTCCTAGCTCACATGGCTGGCACAGTCTCATCTCCCGCGGCTTCCAGTTCTGTCTGTCTCTGCCTGTCTCTCACACACCTCTCCTAGCTCACATCGCTGGCACTGTCTCACCTCCTGGGACTTCCAGTTCTGTCTGTGTCTGCCTGTGTCTCACACACATCTCCTAACTCACATCACTGGACAAGTCTCATCTCCCGGGGCTTCCAGTTCTGTCTGTGTCTGCCTGTCTCTCTCACACACCTCTCCTAGCTCACATCGCTGGCACAGTCTCATCTCCCGGGACTTCCAGTTCTGTCTGTGTCTGCCTGTGTCTCTCACACACCTCTCCTAGCTCACATCGCTGGCACAGTCTCATCTCCCGGGGCTTCCAGTTCTGCCTGTGTCTCTCACACACCTCTCCTAGCTCACATCGCTGGCACAGTCTCATCTCCCGGGGCTTCCAGTTCTGTTTGAGTCTCCTGTGTCTCTCACACACCTCTCCCAGCTCACATCGCTGGCACAGTCTCATCTCCCGGGGCTTCCAGTTCTGTCTGTGTCTGCCTGTCTCTCACACACCTCTCCTAGCTCACATCGCTGGCACAGTCTCATCTCCCGGGACTTCCAGTTATGTCTGTGTCTGCCTGTGTCTCTCTCACACACCTCTCCTAGCTCACATCACTGGCACAGTCTCATCTCCCGGGACTTCCAGTTCTGTCTGTCTCTGCCTGTCTCTCACACACCTCTCCTAGCTCACATCGCTGGCACAGTCTCACCTCCCGGGGCTTCCAGTTCTGTCTGTGTCTGCGTGTGTCTCTCACACACCTCTCCTAGCTCACATCGCTGGCACAGTCTCACCTCCCGGGGCTTCCAGTTCTGTCTGTGTCTGCGTGTGTCTCTCACACACCTCTCCTAGCTCACATCGCTGGCACAGTCTCACCTCCCGGGGCTTCCAGTTCTGTCTGTGTCTGCCTGTCTCTCTCCCACACCTCTCCTAGCTCACATCGCTGGCACAGTCTCATCTCCTGCGGCTTCCAGTTCTGTCTGTCTCAGTCTGTCTCTCACACACCTCTCCTAGCTCACATTGCTGGCACAGTCTCATCTCCCGGGGCTTCCAGTTCAGTCTGTGTCTGCCTGTATCTCTCACCCACCTCTCCAAGCTCACATTGCTGGCACAGTCTCATCTCCCGGGGCTTCCAGTTCTGTCTGTGTCTGCCTGTGTCTCTCTCACACACCTTTCCTAGTTCACATTGCTGGCACAGTCTCATCTCCCGGGGCTTCCAAATCTGTCTGTATCTGCCTGTGTCTCTCACACACCTCTCCCAGCTAACATCGCTGCACAGTCTCATCTCCCGGGGCTTCCAGTTCTGTCTGTGTCACTCACACACCTCTCCTAGCTCACATCGCTGGCACAGTCTCATCCCAGGGGCTTCCAGTTCTGTCTGTCTCTCACACACCTCTCCTAGCTCACATCGCTGGCACAGTCTCATCTCCCGCGGCTTCCAGTTCTGTCTGTGTCTGTCTGTGTCTCTCACACCTCTCCTAGCTCACATCGCTGGCACAGTTTCATCTCCCTGGGCTTCAAGTTCTGTCTGTGTCTGCCTGTGTCTGTCACACACCTCTCCTAGCTCACATCGCTGGCACAGTCTCATCTACCGGGGCTTCCAGTTCTGTCTGTGTATGGCTGTGTCTCTCACACACCTCTCCTAGCTCACATCGCTGGCACAGTCTCATCTCCCGGGGCTTCCAGTTCTGTCTGTGTCTGCCTGTGTCTCTCACACACCTCTCCTAGCTCACACCGCTGGCACAGTCTCATCTCCCGTGGCTTCCAGTTCTGTCTGTGTCTGCTTGTGTCTCACACACGTCTCCTAGCTCCCATCGGTGGCACAGTCTCATCTCCCGGGGCTTCCAGTTCTGTCTGCGTCTCCTGTGTCTCTCACACACCTCTCCTAGCTCACATCGCTGGCACAGTCTCATCTCCCGGGGCTTCCCGTTCTGTCTGTGTCTGCCTGTGTCTCTCACACACCTCTCCTAGCTCACACCGCTGACACTGTCTCATCTCCCGGGACTTCCAGTTCTGTCTGTGTCTGCGTGTATCTCTCACACCTCTCCTAGCTAACATCGCTGGCACAGTCTCATCTCCCGGGACTTCCAGTTCTGTCTGTGTCTGCCTGTGTCTCTCACACCTCTCCTAGCTCACATCGCTGGCACAGTCTCATCTCACAGGGCTTCCAGTTCTGTCTGTGTCTGCCAGTGTCTCTCACACACCTCTCCTAGCTCACATGGCTTGCACAGTCTCATCTCCCGCGGCTTCCAGTTCTGTCTGTCTCTGCCTGTCTCTCACACACCTCTCCTAGCTCACATCGCTGGCACTGTCTCACCTCCTGGGACTTCCAGTTCTGTCTGTGTCTGCCTGTGTCTCACACACATCTCCTAGCTCACATCGCTGGAAAAGTCTCATCTCCCGGGGCTTCCAGTTCTGTCTGTGTCTGCCTGTCTCTCTCACACACCTCTCCTAGCTCACATCGCTGGCACAGTCTCATCTCCCGGGACTTCCAGTTCTGTCTGTGTCTGCCTGTGTCTCTCACACACCTCTCCTAGCTCACATCGCTGGCACAGTCTCATCTCCCGGGGCTTCCAGTTCTGCCTGTGTCTCTCACACACCTCTCCTAGGTCACATCGCTGGCACAGTCTCATCTCCCGGGGCTTCCAGTTCTGTTTGAGTCTCCTGTGTCTCTCACACACCTCTCCCAGCTCACATCGCTGGCACAGTCTCATCTCCCCGGGGCTTCCAGTTCTGTCTGTGTCTGCCTGTCTCTCACACACCTCTCCTAGCTCACATCGCTGGCACAGTCTCATCTCCCGGGATTTCCAGTTATGTCTGTGTCTGCCTGTGTCTCTCTCACACACCTCTCCTAGCTCACATCACTGGCACAGTCTCATCTCCCGGGACTTCCAGTTCTGTCTGTGTCTGCGTGTATCTCTCACACCTCTCCTAGCTCACATCGCTGGCACAGTCTCATCTCCCGGGACTTCCAGTTCTGTCTGTGTCTGCCTGTGTCTCTCACACACCTCTCCTAGCTCACATCGCTGGCACAGTCTCATCTCCCGGGGCTTCCAGTTCTGCCTGTGTCTCTCACACACCTCTCCTAGCTCACATCGCTGGCACAGTCTCATCTCCCGGGGCTTCCAGTTCTGTTTGAGTCTCCTGTGTCTCTCACACACCTCTCCCAGCTCACATCGCTGGCACAGTCTCATCTCCCGGGGCTTCCAGTTCTGTCTGTGTCTGCCTGTCTCTCACACACCTCTCCTAGCTCACATCGCTGGCACAGTCTCATCTCCCGGGATTTCCAGTTATGTCTGTGTCTGCCTGTGTCTCTCTCACACACCTCTCCTAGCTCACATCACTGGCACAGTCTCATCTCCCGGGACTTCCAGTTCTGTCTGTGTCTGCGTGTATCTCTCACACCTCTCCTAGCTCACATCGCTGGCACAGTCTCATCTCCAGGGACTTCCAGTTCTGTCTGTGTCTGCCTGTGTCTCTCACACCTCTCCTAGCTCACATCGCTGGCACAGTCTCATCTCACAGGGCTTCCAGTTCTGTCTGTGTCTGCCAGTGTCTCTCACACACCTCTCCTAGCTCACATGGCTGGCACAGTCTCATCTCCCGCGGCTTCCAGTTCTGTCTGTCTCTGCCTGTCTCTCACACACCTCTCCTAGCTCACATCGCTGGCACTGTCTCACCTCCTGGGACTTCCAGTTCTGTCTGTGTCTGCCTGTGTCTCACACACATCTCCTAGCTCACATCGCTGGACAAGTCTCATCTCCCGGGGCTTCCAGTTCTGTCTGTGTCTGCCTGTCTCTCTCACACACCTCTCCTAGCTCACATCGCTGGCACAGTCTCATCTCCCGGGACTTCCAGTTCTGTCTGTGTCTGCCTGTGTCTCTCACACACCTCTCCTAGCTCACATCGCTGGCACAGTCTCATCTCCCGGGGCTTCCAGTTCTGCCTGTGTCTCTCACACACCTCTCCTAGCTCATATCGCTGGCACAGTCTCATCTCCCGGGGCTTCCAGTTCTGTTTGAGTCTCCTGTGTCTCTCACACACCTCTCCCAGCTCACATCGCTGGCACAGTCTCATCTCCCGGGGCTTCCAGTTCTGTCTGTGTCTGCCTGTCTCTCACACACCTCTCCTAGCTCACATCGCTGGCACAGTCTCATCTCCCGGGACTTCCAGTTATGTCTGTGTCTGCCTGTGTCTCTCTCACACACCTCTCCTAGCTCACATCACTGGCACAGTCTCATCTCCCGGGACTTCCAGTTCTGTCTGTCTCTGCCTGTCTCTCACACACCTCTCCTAGCTCACATCGCTGGCACAGTCTCACCTCCCGGGGCTTCCAGTTCTGTCTGTGTCTGCGTGTGTCTCTCACACACCTCTCCTAGCTCACATCGCTGGCACAGTCTCATCTCCCGGGACTTCCAGTTATGTCTGTGTCTGCCTGTGTCTCTCTCACACACCTCTCCTAGCTCACATCACTGGCACAGTCTCATCTCCCGGGACTTCCAGTTCTGTCTGTCTCTGCCTGTCTCTCACACACCTCTCCTAGCTCACATCGCTGGCACAGTCTCACCTCCCGGGGCTTCCAGTTCTGTCTGTGTCTGCCTGTCTCTCTCCCACACCTCTCCTAGCTCACATCGCTGGCACAGTCTCATCTCCTGCGGCTTCCAGTTCTGTCTGTCTCAGTCTGTCTCTCACACACCTCTCCTAGCTCACATTGCTGGCACAGTCTCATCTCCCGGGGCTTCCAGTTCAGTCTGTGTCTGCCTGTATCTCTCACCCACCTCTCCTAGCTCACATTGCTGGCACAGTCTCATCTCCCGGGGCTTCCAGTTCTGTCTGTGTCTGCCTGTGTCTCTCTCACACACCTTTCCTAGTTCACATTGCTGGCACAGTCTCATCTCCCGGGGCTTCCAAATCTGTCTGTATCTGCCTGTGTCTCTCCCACACCTCTCCCAGCTAACATCGCTGCACAGTCTCATCTCCCGGGGCTTCCAGTTCTGTCTGTGTCACTCACACACCTCTCCTAGCTCACATCGCTGGCACAGTCTCATCCCAGGGGCTTCCAGTTCTGTCTGTCTCTCACACACCTCTCCTAGCTCACATCGCTGGCACAGTCTCATCTCCCGCGGCTTCCAGTTCTGTCTGTGTCTGTCTGTGTCTCTCACACCTCTCCTAGCTCACATCGCTGGCACAGTTTCATCTCCCGGGGCTTCAAGTTCTGTCTGTGTCTGCCTGTGTCTGTCACACACCTCTCCTAGCTCACATCGCTGGCACAGTCTCATCTCCCGGGGCTTCCAGTTCTGTCTGTGTATGGCTGTGTCTCTCACACACCTCTCCTAGCTCACATCGCTGGCACAGTCTCATCTCCCGGGGCTTCCAGTTCTGTCTGTGTCTGCCTGTGTCTCTCTCACACACCTCTCCTAGCTCACATCACTGGCACAGTCTCATCTCCCGGGGCTTCCAGTTCTGTCTGTGTCTGCCTGTGTCTCTCACACACCTCTCCTAGCTCACACCGCTGGCACAGTCTCATCTCCCGGGGCTTCCAGTTCTGTCTGTGTCTGCCTGTGTCTCACACACGTCTCCTAGCTCCCATCGCTGGCACAGTCTCATCTCCCGGGGCTTCCAGTTCTGTCTGCGTCTCCTGTGTCTCTCACACACCTCTCCTAGCTCACATCGCTGGCACAGTCTCATCTCCCGGGGCTTCCCGTTCTGTCTGTGTCTGCCTGTGTCTCTCACACACCTCTCCTAGCTCACACCGCTGGCACTGTCTCATCTCCCGGGACTTCCAGTTCTGTCTGTGTCTGCGTGTATCTCTCACACCTCTCCTAGCTCACATCGCTGGCTGTCACGGGGACGCGCTTAATAACACATTTATATTTTGTGGGTCCTGATTGAGCAGAACAGGTTGAGCAAAATAAACTGAGATTTATTCCCTTGATAGGCAAACACACGACAACTGCAGAATAAACTTAATAATTACACTCACGGGTAGAGAAACAAAGGATAATGTCCAGAAAGGTGCAAAGCAGCAGAAGATTGTCCTTTAAAATGTAGTCCATTTGCAAATTGCCAAATACATAGCCCCAGTCCAATCCTTCTGTGAATGGGCAAAGTCCTTTCTGGTTCTCTGGGATTTGCTGGATACCCAGGGCTAACGAAATCCTGAAGCAGGGCAAGTTTCCTTGTTGCGATGTTTTTAACCCCTTGCGTTCTGGAATCGTAGCCGCTGTACTTAGGTCTTATCCACTTGAAGAAATCAGGTTACAGCAACAACACAGGAATGAGGGGTACAGGCCTTTTTAAGGATAAGGGCCTGTGGGGTTTACATTAGCCTCATCCCATTGGCAACGAATTATCTTGATCCTATCAGAACCTGCCATGTCACAGGGGCAAATCCTACAGCCAGCTCAGGTAACTCTGAGCATGCTCAGTGAGCAGCTTGGTAGCACTGCTAAGTAAAAAGGGCCCACTCATTTCTGGGGACGCAATGTCTGAAGTTTGGGTCCCGAGGTGTGAAATATCCAGGAGGAGTAACAGGATCTGCTACTCAGAAACATCCTGATTAAGTGACACTTTACGAATCTGGGGTCTTTCATCCCAACAGGGGGCTCCTGTATGCATAACATTTGTTCCTACTGCTTCACAAAGGCAGGCAGACAAAAAAATAGCATCCTGCCGGTACATTTTAAAACAGTAACAGAAAGGCACTTCACTGCAGGTAGAGATTAGCCTGCAAAATGGGGACAGCCATGCATATAGAATTAACCCCTTCATCCCCAACGCGAAATAGGGGTAACCAGCTGAGCCCACTGCCTTTATTAATGCGCTGATTACCCCCATTTTCGCCACATCTCCCCCACTCAAAGCCCAAGGTTTGCCCTGGCCACCTCCTCTGGTGGTTGGGCTGACCTGAGGGTTTTTGACGTCATTAGGTCTTGGGGATTGTCCTGCCGGGAGAGGCCATCAGCGTTCCCATGCTCACTGCCTTTCTTGTGCTGAATGGTGAAGTCACATTCTTGCAAGGCCAGGCTCCAGCGCAAGAGCTTGGCATTCTCTCCCGACACCCTCTGCAACCAACTTAGGGGGTTATGGTCAATGATAACAGTGAAGTGTCTGCCATACCGAGAGGGCTGTAGCTTTTTTAGCGCCCATACTATGGCCAGACACTCCTTCTCAATAGTGGCATATGCTCCTTCTCTGGGCAGCCGCTTGCGGCCCAGAAACATAATTGGAGGTTCCCTGACCTCCTCCCCCACCTGGCTGAGCACAGCACCAATGCCAAAGTCTGAGGCATCAGTCTGCTCCAGAAACTTTTTGGAATAATCTGGAGTGGCCAGTATAGGAGCGCCGGCTAGGGCAGTCTTCAAAGCCTGAAATGCATCTTCACAGGCAGGAGACCAGACTACCAGCACAGACTGTCGCTTCTGGGTCAAGTCAGTCAGGGGTTTGGCAATGGCACTATACTGGGGAACAGACTTCCTATAGTAGCCTGCAGTGCCTAGAAACGCCATGCCCTGCTTCTTGGTTTTGGGAGTGGGCCACTGCACTACTGCCTCTACCCTAACTGGTTCTGGCTTGAGGAGCCCTCCACCCACACTATGCCCTAGGTATAAGACTTCAGCCATCCCTACTAAGCACTTGGTGGGTTTTAAGGTGAGACCTGCCTCCCTATTCCTGGCTAGCACCGCAGCTACATGAAGTAAGTGTGATTCCCAGAAGTTACTGAACACAGCAATATCATCCAGATAAGCCCTTGCAAACCCTTGCATGCCCTCTAGCAAACGATTGACCAGGCGTTGGAAGGTAGCCGGTGCATTCCTCATCCCAAATGGCATCACTAAGAACTCATAGAGGCCACTTGGGGTGATGAAAGCCGACTTCTCCCTAGCCTCCTGGGTCAAAGGGATCAGCCAGTACCCTTTACTGTGATCCCTGGTGGTCAGATACCTTGCCCCCGCGAGTTCATCCAGCAACTCATCCATGCGGGGCATGGGGTAGGCATCTGAGACCATGCCCGCATTGAGCTGCCGGTAGTCCACACAGAACCGGGTGGTCCCATCCTTCTTAGGCACTAGGACTACCGGACAAGCCCAAGGGCTCTGGGATGGTACAATTACCCCTAGGGCCAGCATCTCCTCCATCTCCCTCTCTATACTGCCCTTCACCTCTGCTGACACTCTATAAGCGTGCTTATGCAGAGGTCTCAGATCCCCTGTAAGCACTGGGTGCTCAGTGATGTGTGTCCTCCCTGGCTTGTCCGTGAACAGAGCCCTATACTGCTCTAGCATAGCCCTGGCATCTGCTCTCTGCCTGACACTCAGCTGAGACCCTATCTCAACCTGCTCTATGGTACCTCCCTGCCTAGCCTCCCCTAGGAGATCTGGCAGAGCTATGTCCTCCTTGAGCATATTGATGTGATAGACTTTGGTCCTCCCTGTCTCCCTAACCCTGGCTAGCACTGCTGCTACCTGTCCTGGAGACAAACCACAGATCTGCCTGAAGCCAACTATCCTCTCCCTGTATGTCCCCACATACCTCTGCACGCTCTCTGGTGACCTCCTGACCAGGCGGTGGGAGGTAGCCAGAGCATTCCTCATCCTGAATGGCACCCTGAAAAACTCACAGAGGCCATTCTGAAGGCTGAAGACTGACTCCCCCTTTGCCTTCCTCTCTACACTGTCTGCCACCTCTGCTGATACTCCATAGATATTCTTATGCAGAGGATGCAGATCACCTGGGAGCACAGGCTGATCTGTACTATGTGCCCTGCCCAGCTTGTCTGAGAACAGGACCCTAGGCTGCTCTACCCTAGCCCCGGCTTCTGCCCCTGCCTGCCTACCTCCCAGGGCCCCTAGCTCAACTAGGACCCCCCTAGGAAACCATATCCTACCTAAGAGGCCTGGCACTGCCTGAGCTACTTCCTGAAACATGTTCCCCATTCCTGGTAACAGGTTCAGGAGCATCTGCACATAATCACCCGCTTTACCCTCTGGCTGGCAGGCGTCCCAGGGGTGGCCAAAGTCTGCCACTGCCCCTGCTGCCTCCGGCCAGAGGTAAGGCTGCAACAGCTGGGTTCTCATGTGAGTGACCCCCTGATGCCCCACTAGTGGACTGGGGAAGGCTACCTGCAACACTTGCTGCCGACCCTCCCTGGGTCCCACTAACAGTCTTCTACCTGTCCAGCCCCTGGCTAACCCGGTAGAACCTGGCTCCCTACCCCAGAGCCCGCGGTGCCACAGCCTGTGGTCTGACCCCCCGCTTTCCCAGGACTCGGACGCCCGCAGTCCCATACCTTCTAAGCTGGGGTCAGCTTTCACCGCATCCCTATCTGCTGTCCCTAATTCTAACCCCCCACCCTTAGTCTCTAAGTCAGGGGTAACAGGAACAGGTAAAGGGAACAGTAAGTCAGTCACTGGTCGCGACTCAGTAGTCTGGCTTACCTGTCTGGTCTCCGCAGAGGCCACTGGAACCGTTGGTCCCAAATGCAGGGGGACAGAGGTTGATTCTGCTGTGATTCCTGATGACAGGCTCTTAGGAATCGCCGCAACAGCAGGCAATTCCCCAGCAACCACACAGATCACAGGCTCCAGGTTATTGCTAAGGCGCACCTCAGCAGTTTCCCTGGACAAAACCCCCACCTCCCTCATGCCATGATTGGCACCCCCATCCAAAATGATCTGGGCACCCTGTAAGGACCGCAGCCCTCCATCAGGCATGGTTCTTTGCATCCCGGTGCCCGGGAGCAAATCTTCTGGCTGCCCCAGAATAACAGCAGCACCCAAATCTGGCAAGCTCCCTGCTTGCCGGTCACCAAAGGTAACCCTCCGTGGGTGCCTGCTCAGGACATCAGCAGGCTGCATCTCGACTGATGCACTTGGACATCCTTTGTTCACTGCTGCTGGCTCTGAGGTGACAAAAGCAGCATCTGCCTGGGACATCCCTCTTGGTTGTGGATCCCTGGCTGTGCTCTGTTCCTCTGTGTGGGCCAGCCCAATCTGGGTTACTGGCCCTGCAGCTTGTGAACGTTGCCCCTGATGGGGTCCCCCAGACCGCTCACGGTCCGGGCAATGTGGCCGGATGTGGCCCACCTTGTGGCAATGATAGCACCGTCTCTCAAGCTTGAACTCCCCAGTATAGGACGTGTCGCTGCCCACTGTATGTTTGGGAGTCCGCTGAGGTGCAGACTGGTCCCCCCTAGCCGGAATGGCTGCCTCTCTGGGGACTGCTGCGTGGCTCACCAAGGCTCTGCTGGTTACATCTTCATTTGCTGGCTCTGCGGCTTCCACAGCAGTTACTCTGGGAACGTCCTGTTCCCCGCTGACAAGGTGGGAGTGAGGGGGCCTTCCAAGCGCTGTCGACAGGAGCTCGAGTCGCTGTTCATAGCTAAGCCCTTCTCCCCAGGCGGTGAGGAGTGCAATGAGTCCAGAGGTAGCAAGTCCGGCCGCCGCAGCGACTGATCCATCTGCACCCCCTGGCACAACGCCACCCTCTTCCAGGCGGTCACTGACATCCTTCGCTCCGGGCTGAGTACTGTCTGCTGGCGGGGCCATCCTGTCCTCATATTCTTCTAAATCCTCCTCTAGCTGACTCTTGGAACGACCGTCTGTCGTGAACCCGTACCCCACACATCTCTCCACTATCTGCGCCCGGTTCCAGGTACAAAACCTTCCTGAGCGTGGACTCATGGTGCCACTGGGGTATAGGTCCAGAGACCAGTGAATTATCTCGTGCTTCTTTGGAAGTGTGTGTAAGTTGCCACTTGTCTGAGGAGCTTGCAATCTACAAGGTCCTCACTATATTACAGAACACTGCAATATAGGCTCAATCAGTATCTCACCAGCTGCCACCAGTTTTAAACGCCTGTCACGGGGACGCGCTTAATAACACATTTATATTTTGTGGGTCCTGATTGAGCAGAACAGGTTGAGCAAAATAAACTGAGATTTATTCCCTTGATAGGCAAACACACGACAACTGCAGAATAAACTTAATAATTACACTCACGGGTAGAGAAACAAAGGATAATGTCCAGAAAGGTGCAAAGCAGCAGAAGATTGTCCTTTAAAATGTAGTCCATTTGCAAATTGCCAAATACATAGCCCCAGTCCAATCCTTCTGTGAATGGGCAAAGTCCTTTCTGGTTCTCTGGGATTTGCTGGATACCCAGGGCTAACGAAATCCTGAAGCAGGGCAAGTTTCCTTGTTGCGATGTTTTTAACCCCTTGCGTTCTGGAATCGTAGCCGCTGTACTTAGGTCTTATCCACTTGAAGAAATCAGGTTACAGCAACAACACAGGAATGAGGGGTACAGGCCTTTTTAAGGATAAGGGCCTGTGGGGTTTACATTAGCCTCATCCCATTGGCAACGAATTATCTTGATCCTATCAGAACCTGCCATGTCACAGGGGCAAATCCTACAGCCAGCTCAGGTAACTCTGAGCATGCTCAGTGAGCAGCTTGGTAGCACTGCTAAGTAAAAAGGGCCCACTCATTTCTGGGGACGCAATGTCTGAAGTTTGGGTCCCGAGGTGTGAAATATCCAGGAGGAGTAACAGGATCTGCTACTCAGAAACATCCTGATTAAGTGACACTTTACGAATCTGGGGTCTTTCATCCCAACAGGGGGCTCCTGTATGCATAACATTTGTTCCTACTGCTTCACAAAGGCAGGCAGACAAAAAAATAGCATCCTGCCGGTACATTTTAAAACAGTAACAGAAAGGCACTTCACTGCAGGTAGAGATTAGCCTGCAAAATGGGGACAGCCATGCATATAGAATTAACCCCTTCATCCCCAACGCGAAATAGGGGTAACCAGCTGAGCCCACTGCCTTTATTAATGCGCTGATTACCCCCATTTTCGCCACACTGGCACAGTCTCATCTCCCGGGACTTCCAGTTCTGTCTGTGTCTGCCTGTGTCTCTCACACCTCTCCTAGCTCACATCGCTGGCACAGTCTCATCTCACAGGGCTTCCAGTTCTGTCTGTGTCTGCCAGTGTCTCTCACACACCTCTCCTAGCTCACATGGCTGGCACAGTCTCATCTCCCGTGGCTTCCAGTTCTGTCTGTCTCTGCCTGTCTCTCACACACCTCTCCTAGCTCACATCGCTGGCACTGTCTCACCTCCTGGGACTTCCAGTTCTGTCTGTGTCTGCCTGTGTCTCACACACATCTCCTAGCTCACATCGCTGGACAAGTCTCATCTACCGGGGCTTCCAGTTCTGTCTGTGTCTGCCTGTCTCTCTCACACACCTCTCCTAGCTCACATCGCTGGCACAGTCTCATCTCCCGGGGCTTCCAGTTCTGCCTGTGTCTCACACACATCTCCTAGCTCACATCGCTGGACAAGTCTCATCTCCCGGGACTTCCAGTTCTGTCTGTGTCTGCCTGTGTCTCTCACACACCTCTCCTAGCTCACATCGCTGGCACAGTCTCATCTCCCGGGGCTTCCAGTTCTGCCTGTGTCTCTCACACACCTCTCCTAGCTCACATCGCTGGCACAGTCTCATCTCCCGGGGCTTCCAGTTCTGTTTGAGTCTCCTGTGTCTCTCACACACCTCTCCCAGCTCACATCGCTGGCACAGTCTCATCTCCCGGGGCTTCCAGTTCTGTCTGTGTCTGCCTGTCTCTCACACACCTCTCCTAGCTCACATCGCTGGCACAGTCTCATCTCCCGGGACTTCCAGTTATGTCTGTGTCTGCCTGTGTCTCTCTCACACACCTCTCCTAGCTCACATCACTGGCACAGTCTCATCTCCCGGGACTTCCAGTTCTGTCTGTCTCTGCCTGTCTCTCACACACCTCTCCTAGCTCACATCGCTGGCACAGTCTCACCTCCCGGGGCTTCCAGTTCTGTCTGTGTCTGCGTGTGTCTCTCACACACCTCTCCTAGCTCACATCGCTGGCACAGTCTCACCTCCCGGGGCTTCCAGTTCTGTCTGTGTCTGCCTGTCTCTCTCCCACACCTCTCCTAGCTCACATCGCTGGCACAGTCTCATCTCCTGCGGCTTCCAGTTCTGTCTGTCTCAGTCTGTCTCTCCCACACCACTCCTAGCTCACATCGCTGGCACAGTCTCATCTCCTGTGGCTTCCAGTTCTGTCTGTCTCAGTCTGTCTCTCACACACCTCTCCTAGCTCACATTGCTGGCACAGTCTCATCTCCCGGGGCTTCCAGTTCTGTCTGTGTCTGCCTGTGTCTCTCTCACACACCTCTCCTAGTTCACATTGCTGGCACAGTCTCATCTCCCAGGGCTTCCAGTTATGTCTGTATCTGCCTGTGTCTCTCACACACCTCTCCCAGCTCACATCGCTGGCACAGTCTCATCTCCCGGGGCTTCCAGTTCTGTCTGTGTCTCTCACACACCTCTCTTAGCTCACATCGCTGGCACAGTCTCATCTCTCGGAGCTTCCAGTTCTGTCTGTGTCAGCCTGTGTCTCTCACACACCTCTCCTAGCTCACATCGCTGGCACAGTCTCATCCCCGGGGCTTCCAGTTCTGTCTGTCTCTCACACACCTCTCCTAGCTAACATCGCTGGCACAGTCTCATCTCCCGGGGCTTCCAGTTCTGTCTGTTTCAGCCTGTGTCTCTCATACACCTCTCCTAGCTCACATCGCTGGCACAGTCTCATCCCAGGGGCTTCCAGTTCTGTCTGTCTCTCACACACCTCTCCTAGCTCACATCGCTGGCACAGTCTCATCTCCCGGGGCTTCCAGTTCTGTCTGTCTGCCTGTGTCTCTCACACACCTCTCCCAGCTCACATCGCTGGCACAGTCTCATCTCCCGGGGCTTCCAGTTCTGTCTGTGTCTGCCTGTGTCTCTCACACACCTCTCCTAGCTCACATCGCTGGCACAGTCTCATCTCCCAGGGCTTCCAGTTCTGCCTGTGTCACTCACACACTTCTCCTAGCTCACATCGCTGGCACAGTCTCATCTCCTGGGGCTTCCAGTTCTGTCTGTGTCTGCCTGTCTCTCACACACCTCTCCTAGCTCACATCGCTGGCACAGTCTCATCTCCCAGGGCTTCCAGTTCTGTCTGTGTCTGCCTGTGTCTCTCTCACACCTCTCCTAGCTCACATCGCTGGCACAGTCTCATCTCCCGGGACTTCCATTTATGTCTGTGTCTGCCTGTGTCTCTCTCACCCACACCTCTCCTAGCTCACATCACTGGCACAGTCTCATCTCCCGGGACTTCCATTTCTGTCTGTCTCTGCCTGTCTCTCACACACCTCTCCTAGCTCACATCGCTGGCACAGTCTCATCTCACGGGGCTTCCAGTTCTGTCTGTGTCTGCCTGTGTCTCTCACACACCTTTCCTAGCTCACATCACTGGCACAGTCTCACCTCCCGGGGCTTCCAGTTCTGTCTGTGTCTGCCTGTATCTCTCACACACCTCTCCTAGCTCACATTGCTGGCACAGTCTCATCTCCCGGGGCTTCCAGTTCTGTCTGTGTCTGCCTGTGTCTCTCTCACACACCTTTCCTAGTTCACATTGCTGGCACAGTCTCATCTCCCGGGGCTTCCAAATCTGTCTGTATCTGCCTGTGTCTCTCACACACCACTCCCAGCTCACATCGCTGCACAGTCTCATCTCCCGGGGCTTCCAGTTCTGTCTGTGTATGCCAGTGTCTCTCACACACCTCTCCTAGCTCACATCACTGGCACAGTCTCATCTCCCGGGGCTTCCAGTTCTGTCTGTGTCTGCCTGTGTCTCTCACACACCTCTCCTAGCTCACATCACTGGCACAGTCTCATCTCCCGAGGCTTCCAGTTCTGTCTGTGTCTGCCTGTGTCTCTCACACACCTCTCCTAGCTCACATCGCTGGCACAGTCTTATCTCCCGGGGCTTCTGGTTCTGTCTGTGTCTGCCTGTCTCTCTCACACACCTCTCCTAGCTCACATCGCTGGCACAGTTTCACCTCACGGGGCTTCCAGTTCTGTCTGTGTCTGCCTGTGTCTCTCACACACCTCTCCTAGCTCACATCACTGGCACAGTCTCACCTCCCGGGGCTTCCAGTTCTGCCTGTGTCTCTCACACACCTCTCCTAGCTCACATCGCTGGCACAGTCTCATCTCCCGGGGCTTCCAGTTCTGTCTGTGTCTGCCTGTCTCTCTCACACCTCTCCTAGCTCACATCGCTGGCACAGCCTCACCTCCCGGCGCTTCCAGTTCTGTCTGTGTCTGCCTGTGTCTCTCACACATCTCTCCTAGCTCACATCGCTGGCACAGTCTCACCTCCCGGGGCTTCCAGTTCTGTCTGTGTCTGCCTGTGTCTCTCACACACCTCTCCTAGCTCACATCGCTGGCACAGTCTCATCTCCCGGGGCTTCCATTTCTGTCTGTGTCTGTCTGTGTCTCTCACACACCTCTCCTAACTCACATCACTGGTAGTCTCATCTCCCAGGGCTTCCAGTTCTGTCTGTGTCTTCCTGTGTCTCTCACACACCTCTCCTAGCTCACATCGCTGCCACAGTCTCATCTCCCGGGGCTTCCAGTTCTGTCTGTCTCTGCCTGTCTCTCACACACCTCTCCCCGCTCACATCGCTGGCACAGTCTCATCTCCCGGGGCTTCCAGTTCTGTCTGTGTCTTCCTGTGTCTCTCACACACCTCTCCTAGCTCACATCGCTGCCACAGTCTCATCTCCCGGGGCTTCCAGTTCTGTCTGTCTCTGCCTGTCTCTCACACACCTCTCCCCGCTCACATCGCTGGCACAGTCTCATCTCCCGGGGCTTCCAGTTCTATCTGTGTCTGCCTGTGTCTCTCACACACCTCTCCTAGCTCACATCGCTGGCACAGTCTCATCTCTCGGGTTCTGCAGCCCCGGGTGTGTACCTCCGTCCTGTCACTGACAGCCCCTTGTAATGCCATCCTACCCAGTTTGGGAAGCACCGCCTCCCCTCCTAGCACCCCTGAATCTCAGAATGGGGTAACGGGCAGTACACACTGCAGAATGGGGCATCCTAAGAACTCATGGTGAGAGGAGCAGGAACTTCCCTCTCCTTGGGAACATCACAACATCACAAAGGAAATCCTTTATTACCAATGAATGATTTCTCACCATAATGCACCTAAAGTCCGTTTGTAAATACGATGATCTGAGACTTGGGAGGGGGTTTAATTTAATCTGTGTGATATCACTATCCTCTGAGCAGGAGTTTTCACAGGCAAAGCCCCCTCTCCTTCCTCTTTATTGGCTCTAACAGGGACAGGTGTGGGCGAGAGGCAGAGTAAACACAGTTAACAAGCGCTCCCCCATCAGGGACCCCAATAAATAGATAATGCCTCTTATATTCCAACAAAACCAAAACAGCCAAATCTTTGCTATTAGTCAAGTTACATTTGTTCACGAAAGGTAACTATAATGTTGCGTGGTTTTCACCTTGCACCTTCAACCCTTTGAGTGGTGTAAATCCGGCCACAGTTTTCCCCGTGGCCAGCCACGCGATCGCTTGGCGTAGTGATCGTGTGTTGCGGACAGGCCGCCCCCCACCCCAATCTAACGTATACAATGTGGGGGTTGAAACTTATCCCAGCTGCACATTGCAATGCTAGTATTACCAGCCTCACACTGAGGAGACCCAAGAGCCTCAAAACAGCTGTCTGTGAGTAGGGTCAATGGCTCTACACTTCTTTAACCCAGACTGAAAAAGCTGTGTTATGCGGCAGGCATACGTACGCTGGTAGGCGGCCCACGTCACAATGGACAAGAAGCAAAAGGTCATTACCCAGAATCCCTGGCTGCAGTGGGAGCGCTGTATGCTGAGGGATAATGGGGAAGGGCAGGGCGGTAGACCTGGCTGAGACGCGTTAACGTGCTCACACGTGGGATCGTTACTGCATAAACATCAACAAACGTAAAACTAATGTCGGCCGCACGGACGCCCGCTACAAAACCAACCTGTACATTAAGCGCGGGCGAACGCTTCGGGGACCACCACGCACCGAGCGTGGCCTAACCGTGAGCACCACGGTATTAACCACGGACAGTGGGAAAGAGGGAATATCGGTTTGCACCTTTTAGGTTCCCGCCTCCACCCAGAAATCCACCAAGCCCCTTGCTCCCCCCTCAGGGGGTAACGTCAAGGGTGGTAGCGATGGGCACAAAGGATGACCGCCATTCGGGGAAGTGCCACCTCGTAGTTTATGTGGCCAGGCGGCTCCTCCAAAAATACTGGACACGATGGTGAAAGGTGCGACGCGCTCGAGACACACACACGCACACACATGCACCACTCTCTCTGCTCCATGCTGTTTCTTCCTCTCCTTGGCCCTACCTCCAGGCTCCTGACATCTCCTCCTGATTGGCTGCATTCCCCAGCAACCGCCACTAAGGATGGATGAAGTTGCCCAGCCCCTTAGCAACAGCCCTGCTCGGGGAAATCCCGCGACCCCCCCCAAGCCGGTCAGGTCACTATATCCAGAGAGGTAATACCGGTATACACATTAGCGCCCAGAGAGGTAATACCGGTATACACATACACGCCCAGAGAGGTAATACCGGTATACACATACACGCCCAGAGAGGTAATACCGGTATACACATACATGTCCAGAGAGGTAATACCGATATACACATACCCGCCCAGAGAGGTAATACCGGTATACACATACATGTCCAGAGAGGTAATACCGGTATACACATACCCGCCCAGAGAGGTAATACCGGTATACACATACACGCCCAGAGAGGTTATACCGGTATACACATACACGCCCAGAGAGGTAATACCGGTATACACATACACGCCCACAGAGTGGTAATACCGGTATACACATACACGCCCAGAGAGGTAATACCGGTATACACATACACGCCCTGAGAGGTAATACCGGTATACACATACACACCCAGAGAGGTAATACCGGCATACACACACATGCCCAGAGAGGTAATACCGGTATACACATACACGCCCAGAGAGGTAATACCGGTATACACACACGCCCATAGAGGTAATACCGGTATACACATACACACCCAGAGAGGTAATACCGGTATACACATACACGCCCAGAGAGGTAATACCGGTATACACATACACGCCCAGAGAGGTAATACCGGTATACACATACACATCCAGAGAGGTAATACCGGTATACACATACACGCCCAGAGAGGTAATACCGGTATACACATACACGCCCAGAGAGGTAATACCGCTATACACACACACACACGCCCAGAGAGGTAATACCGGTATACACATACACGCCCAGAGAGGTAATACCGGTATACACATACACGCCCAGAGAGGTAATACCGGTATACACATACACGCCCAGAGAGGTAATACCGGTATACACATACACGCCCAGAGAGGTAATACCGCTAAACACATACACGCCCAGAGAGATAATACCGGTATACACACACACGCCCAGAGAGATAATACCGGTATACACATACACGCCCAGAGAGGTAATACCAGTATACACATACACGCCCAGAGAGATAATACCGGTATACACATACACGCCCAGAGAGGTAATACCGGTATACACACACACGCCCAGAGAGGTAATACCGGTATACACATACACGCCCAGAGAGGTAATACCGGTATACACATACACGCCCAGAGAGGTAATACCGATATACACATACACGCCCAGAGAGGTAATACCGGTATACACATACACGCCCAGAGAGGTAATACCGGTATACACACACACGCCCAGAGAGGTAATACCGGTATACACATACACTTCCAGAGAGGTAATACCGGTATACACATACACGCCCAGAGAGGTAATACCGGTATACACAGACACGCCCAGAGAGGTAATACCGGTATACACATACACGCCCAGAGAGGTAATATCGGTATACACATACACGCCCAGAGAGGTAATACCGGTATACACATACACACCCAGAGAGGTAATACCGGTATACACACACACGCCCAGAGAGGTAATATCGGTATACACATACACGTCCAGAGAGGTAATACCGGTATACACATAAACGCCCAGAGAGGTAATACCGGTATACACATACACGCCCAGCGAGGTAATACCGGTATACACACACGCCCAGAGAGGTAATACCGGTATACACACACGCCCAGAGAGGTAATAGCGGTATACACATACACGCCCAGCGAGGTAATACCGGTATACACATACACGCCCAGAGAGGTAATACCGGTATACACATACACGCCCAGAGAGGTAATACCAGTATACACATATACGCCCCGAGAGGTAATACCGGTATACACACACACGCCCAGAGAGGTAATACCGGTATACACATACATGTCCAGAGAGGTAATACCGGTATACACATACACGCCCAGAGAGGTAATACCGGTATACACATACACTCCCAGAGAGGTAATACCGGTATATACACATACACGCCCAGAGAGGTAATACCGGTATACACATACACGCCCAGCGAGGTAATACCGGTATACACATACACGCCCCGAGAGGTAATACCGGTAAACACATACACGTCCAGAGAGGTAATACCGGTATACAATACACGCCCAGAGAGGTAATACCGGTATACACATACACGCCCAGAGAGGTAATACCGGTATACACATACACGCCCAGAGAGGTAATACCGGTATACACATACACGCCCAGAGAGGTAATACCGGTATACACACGCACGCCCAGAGAGGTAATACACATACACGCCCAGAGATGTAATACCGGTATACACATACACGCCCAGAGAGGTAATACCGGTATACACATACACGCCCAGAGAGGTAATACCGGTATACGCATACACGCCCAGAGAGGTAATACCGGTATACACATACATGTCCAGCATTAGCTCTCATTTGTTAATGGACAGTCCGGTTCAATACCGGACACCTGGCGACCCTACGTCAGAGTCAGAAGAACAACCGTAGGATAGGTTTCTTTCTGCCGCCGGCAATATGACTTTCATGCCGCCGGTATCCATTTTAATTCAGCGCCACACAGCGGCTCTTACAAAGGAGGTAAGCCACGGCCCGGCGTCTCCACGGAGGATAACAGCGCGGCCTTAGAAAAGATTACATTTATAATGGGTTTAAATCAGACGCTCACGGAAAAACATCCCTCATCTTTAATCAACTTACTTAAAAACGGCGCTCCGGAGACCGGCTACAATATTTCAACATCTTGCGTTGGCAATTATGGAGATGAAGGATTATGTGCGCTGCGAGTTTCAGACGCGCACACAGCGAGGGGGGGGGGGGAAATCCTCTCCGGGAAAGTCTTGTGTGGCAATACATACTAATTAAGACAAATTTAATTACTCAGCCTGCAATTCATGCTTAACAAATTATAATTGCAAAGGAAACAGACGGGGCGATGTGAAAGGGTTGCCGAGCGGGTCCGGCGTTTCTTGAAGGCGGCGGTCCCGGGGAATACAAAGAGACGCGGTTTGTTGAACAACAGGCAGAGCTTAAGTCCTCCCTGGGAACGCTCGCCAGGCGGGGACGCGCCGGAGTCATTGTAGGGGAAGGGATCAACGCTCTCGACCATTCTCGTTCCTTCGGGCTGAGCGGAGATTCGTTGGGCGTCTACGGAGAAAAGGGATCCTTTGTTGTGAGGGGGGGGATCCCGTGGGAGTCTAAGGCAGGGGGGCGGCCGACTCCGGTCCTCGGGGGGGCCACCAACAGGTCAGGTTTTTAGGATATCCCTGCTTCAGCGCAGGTGCCTCAATCAGTGGCTCCCAGTCATTGGCCAACTGCAGTCCTCAAGGGGCCACCGACAGCTCAGATTTTCAGGCTATCCCTGCTTCAGCGCACGGGGCTCAGTCATTGGCCAACTGCAGTCCTCAAGGGGCCACCGACAGCTCAGATATTCAGGCTATCCCTGCTTCAGCGCAGGTGGCTCAATCAGTGGCACAGTGGGCAAAATGCAGGCAGAGATTTTTTTCATGGCGAAACGGCCGTGTCCAAATGATCTAGGTTGCACCACAGCCCCTATGGCACGTGGTCACGTGACCACAATGGCCATTTTGGGGGGGAACCGATGAGGCGTCTGAGTAAATGCAGGACATTAAATATCCCAGGAAATACCGGTTAAAGCAGCAATCCCCTCTAACCAACCACCATTTAATTCACAGGATGGGAACCGGGGTGTCCTCCGGAACAGAACCGCGCAAGTTCCAGCACCGGGGACCCCTGATTCCCGAGATATTTGGGGATGAAGTTACCGTTATTACTTCCTGGTTTTTAACAGGGATTTAAATGGCTGTCCAACTGGAATCTTCCTATTGGCCTGAGATTTGGTATCCATTTTGTTTCCCCTGAAGGAGATTGAACCACGGTATCTCGGGAACAGGAGGGGGGGGGGGGTAGAATGTACAGAAATGGCCGGTGCTGGGTGCACAGAAATGGCTGGCGCAGGGAGCACAGAAATAGCCGGCGCTGGGAGCACAGAAATGGCCAGCGCTGGACGCACAGAAATGGCCGGTGCTGGGTGCACAGAAATGGCCGGCGCTGGGTGCACAGAAATGGCCGCCGCTGGGTGCACAGAAATGGCCGGCGCTGGGTGCACAGAAATGGCCGGCGCTGGGAGCACAGAAATGGCCGGCGCTGGGAGCACAGAAATGGCCGGCGCTGGGAGCACAGAAATGGCCAGCGCTGGACGCACAGAAATGGCCGCCGCTGGGAGCACAGAAATGACCGGCGCTGGACGCACAGAAATGGCCGGCGCTGGGAGCACAGAAATGGCCGGCGCTGGGAGCACAGAAATGGCCGGCGCTGGGAACACAGAAATGGCTGGCGTTGGGAGCACAGAAATGGCCGGCGCTGGGCGCACAGAAATGGCCTGTGCTGGGCGCACAGAAATGGCCGGCGCTGGGAGCACAGAAATGGCCGGCGCTGGGAGCACAGAAATGGCCTGTGCTGGGCGCACAGAAATGGCCGGCGCTGGGAGCACAGAAATGGCCGGCGCTGGGAGCACAGAAATGGCCGGCGCTGGACGCACAGAAATGGCCGGCGCTGAGCGCACAGAAATGGCCGCCGCTGGGAGCACAGAAATGACCGGCGCTGGACGCACAGAAATGGCCGGCGCTGGGAGCACAGAAATGGCCGGCGCTGGGAGCACAGAAATGGCCGGCGCTGGGAGCACAGAAATGGCCGGCGCTGGGAGCACAGAAATGGCCGGCGCTGGGAGCACAGAAATGGCCGGCGCTGGGATCACAGAAATGGCCGGCGCTGGGAGCACAGAAATGGCCGGCGCTGGGCGCACAGAAATGGCCGGCGCTGGGCGCACAGAAATGGCCGGCGCTGGGCGCACAGAAATGGCCGGCGCTGGGCGCACAGAAATAGCCGCGCTGTACAGATGTATATAGAATGCACTAAAAACAACAAAGAATGTTTCTGTGCCCACAAAATAAACTTAAATTGCGTCAAAAATCGGTCGCCAAGTTGAACTTGGCATTAAACTTAAAAAGTCTGTTTCTAATGTTAGTCGCTCTGTATCAACCAAATACGTAATTAGCGCAGCCCAGAGGTTTCATTGCATAGGTAACAAAATGTATTATTGTCACAGCATGGCCACTACAAACAATAATACACTCATCCTTTATATTTACTAACACCAGTTACAAAACGTAGACATTATTCTGCTTTCAATGTAAATTGTATCACTCGGTTTTTCCGCGCGAGGCGTCAAGAATTATTTCCAACAACCAACTTTGTGTCACATGCAAAGGTCGCAGAACGACCTTCACACCGCGCACATTTGACGACGGGTTGTATAACTTTTTAACGCTGACATTTTAACGCACGAAAAAATATATCAAGTATAATTTTGCCGCCCAGACTCTTTTTATGGTGCATGAAAGGGTTAATTATTACCATCCTGGATGCTTTGCTGTTTAGCATCTTAATGACGAAAGGGAAAACAGGCTGATGCCGACTTAAAGACCCAAAGAGCATTTTCATGTTTTGATTCTCAGTAACACAACAAACCACTTTGATCCTCCCCCCCGCAGACCCTCTCCTGGGAGCCCCTCTTCCCTCACGCAAGAGGAAAGCACGCCGGCATTTGTAGAGCGAGATGGCACACATTGGCCGTGTGTCACCATCACGATACGCGCAACGGCGTGACGCTAAGTATGTCTTAGGCTGCGGCCAGGTAGGGAGCGAGCGCGCTGGCGCTTGTGCTGACGCTTGTGCTGACGTCACGTGCTCTTCTGGGCGATTTATGGCCAGCTAGTTGCGCGGGCGGGGGGAGGGGTGGCGTATCGAGCGGCCATGATGCCACGGAGCTGGTTTGTCCTCATTGGGCGAACCGCTCACGTGACGCCCCGGCGAGCGCCGTAATCAAATTTGCTGGCCTCTGCAAGCAGCTAAGCGCCGTGCTTGCGCTCGCTCACGCTGGCCACACACATTGCGGCAATGTGTTTCATAGCGAGCTGGCCTGTGACGTCACCCGCGTTTTAGCGGCAGCGATTCGTGGCCTGGGTAGACGCGGGAGGCGTGTCGGGGGGAGGAGGCGTGGCCGAGACGTCAGCTCGCGTGAGAAATCAGTTCAGTTTGTCTCCTCATATTTCACGCGCGTTTGAGCACGGACAGGCGCATGCGGCAGCCCGCTCCAAAGGCCCTGTTTTTAGGCATGAGGGGTGTCGGGGCTGGGAAGGAGGACCGGGATTTGGCTTTCTTTATCGCAGCTTGGGGAATGTGTTGCCGGGAGTAATGTTACTCTGGGAGGGGGGCTCAGTCAGTATTGGCTCCTGGAGGGAGTATTTTAGTTGGGGAAGGTGGTCCCATTCCAGGCTGGGCGGCCGGAAAGGTGGTGACCTTCCAGGTGGAATTGGTGGAAGGCGGTGCCATTCCAGACTAGGTACGGTTGGTGTGGTAGTGACCTTCAGATGGGGGCTCTGTGCATTCAGACTAAGGTACTGAACCCTTCCAAAGCCCCCTACCCTAACCGCTAAAACCCCTTAAATTAACCCTGTATCCTAACCAGTAATAAAACTTACCTTAGAAGCGGCGGGGATTTCAGAGGCGGACCGGCTGTGTCGCCGGGTCCGTCTGCGGCCAAACGCCGGCGGTGAAATGTCCCATTCCGCAGAATAATGGCCTATGTAAGACAATAAAAAGTAGCAAACCTTTGCGTCCAAAACAGCCCCACCGAATTCTCACAAACATGTAGTTTAACCACCTCGCCGAGGGGTCATACTTCCCATACACACATGCGTGACCCCGTTACTTACACCCGAGGGTCACTAAACTGAAATGTCACCATACAGCTGCGTGCTGCCTGGAAGAGGTGACCTGCCAACCGCTGCCAGTTGGGTTTATGTCTTGCGTTGGGACACAGCCTTCGCCTGAGACCCACGTTCTGGCTCTTCCAGTAAGTGCATTGAGTTCTCTTCCGCGTAACAAGCTTCAGGATACTATTAAGTCAGCTGGTGAGGAACACAGTGGCTTCTGTCAGAGATAGTTTGGTTGTTTACGAGCTCTGACGGCCTCTGGACCCTGTTGAGTTGCCGAGTGCATTGTGAAGGCCTCCTACAGTTTCTAGTGTTCGTGAAACGCGCGCCTCGTGCTGAGACCAGTTGGTGAGTTATGTTTGGGAACGGGATTTGTCAGACGTTATCCTTGGGCAGTTTATCTTCTGTTATGCATTGAGAAGCAGTCTCATTTACAAGGACATAATGATACTCACTAGGGGGGCAGTTTCGTTCACTAGAGGGGTGGTCTCGCTCACTGGGGGGGCAGTCTTGCTTACTGGAGGGGGCAGTCTTGCTTACTGGGGGGGGCATTCTTGCTTACTGGGGGGGGCAGTCTTGCTTACTGGGGAGGGAGAGACGGGCGCCTCTCTGTCTGGACAATGGCTCCGCTCTTCAGACCGACGTCTCCCAGATAAGAGGACGACCCATCCTCCATTGTCTCCAATCTCCCTGTGGAACCAGCCCAACCCGGGTTCCTGGGCAACTGGCTAATCGGATTACCCGCCTAGCCTACCCAGGAGCCAAAGAAATGCATTTAACACACAATATACATACAATAAAGTCTCCCCACACATTACTGGGGTTAACCTACCACATCCCGGCTGCATGAGCCACAGGTAGATGGATATATAGGGCGATCCTGTACATCCATCAGACGGATAGGGGCCAGAAACCGGTCTTAACCTTTAATATGCGGGTCTCTGGGCCCCTACGTCACAGTTGTTATACCGTTTGTTTAATGGCATGTTAAACCCTTGGATCGGCCTAGTTTTAGGACTGATAGAATCTGGAGATAAGGGCATCTGTTTTGCCAGAGAGGGGATTCATTTATGGCCCCTCTGACATCCAAAGAAACAGGATACTTTTAGGTGCACCTACAAAAGCATTCTCTGGGGGGGTTCTGCAAGGTTCACGGGGCTGTGGCTAAGAAAGCATTCCACAAAAGAGTGAATTTATTAGAAATGAGAATATCCGATGATTACCTCTCTGCTAAAGTATAACCTTCAGATATGTGTAATCGTTGCACGGAGACGCATGCAGTGAAGTCAGACACTGAGATCTAGAAGGCGGCCAGGAACAAATATCCATTTGTCGCTCAAATTTAGGAGCAAGTTGGTCATAATTAATCTTGTTACGTCCGTCATAATCGGCCTGAATCTATTGCTGTGACTCATGTCTGTCTACGTGTTAGCGAAAGGAAGTTATGAGTGCGTTTATATATTGAGACAAAAGAAACAGCGCAAAAAACCTCATAGTATAGTATATAAAATTATATTGTGGTAAAACAGGTGAGTATTGCACGTACATCAAATTCAATAGTTACTAGCAGTACATGTTTTGGACATGTTACCAGTCAGCAACAGATGGTGGGTAAAGATCACCGGATGGCTCCCCTTCTCCTCTCCCGTTTCGTTCAGGATGCCGTGATACAGGGCAGCAGCCCCTCAGCATGAATACAGCAGTCCGATGGAATATAGCTGTCTCTCCACGTGTAAACCGTGGCTGTTTGCGGTAGGAGCAGGCTCTCAGTCACTGGCTTCAGGCGTGCGTCTGCACGTGTGGCGTCTGCTTGCAGCGCGCTTCGGATGATGTCATCAAGCGGCGCCGATCACTCTGCAGTCTCAACCAGCCACAGTAGTTAAATGGCATAGATTGCAGTAACGGGGATGGGGCCAGGTGACAGAAATAGGGTACTGGCACACTGCGAGTAGTATCAGAATGCGCCCTCTTATCCAATGCGTTTCGTACTTCAAAGGTACTTCGTCAGGGATCCCTGACGAAGTACCTTTGAAGTACGAAACGCATTGGATAAGAGGGCGCATTCTGATACTACTCGCAGTGTGCCAGTACCCTATTTCTGTCACCTGGCCCCATCCCCGTTACTGCAATCTATGCCATTTAACTACTGTGGCTGGTTGAGACTGCAGAGTGATCGGCGCCGCTTGATGACATCATCCGAAGCGCGCTGCAAGCAGACGCCACACGTGCAGACGCACGCCTGAAGCCAGTGACTGAGAGCCTGCTCCTACCGCAAACAGCCACGGTTTACACGTGGAGAGACAGCTATATTCCATCGGACTGCTGTATTCATGCTGAGGGGCTGCTTGCCCTGTATCACGGCATCCTGAACGAAACGGGAGAGGAGAAGGGGAGCCATCCGGTGATCTTTACCCACCATCTGTTGCTGACTGGTAACATGTCCAAAACATGTACTGCTAGTAACTATTGAATTTGATGTACGTGCAATACTCACCTGTTTTACCACAATATAATTTTATATACTATACTATGAGGTTTTTTGCGCTGTTTCTTTTGTCTTTGTATCTATAGCTCTGGTCTGTGGAGCCATTCCTTGAATATAGCAGCATATCCTCACCAATTAAGTAACAGGTTTTTATTATATTAATATCACATTAATCTCACAATATAACACTAATCACGATTATCAGAGCGCAGTTCACCCTTTGTTTATATATTGAGGCAAGAATTTAAATGTCCTTTTAGGAGTTCCCCCCCCCCCTCCTCTGTCGTAAAACCGTCAGCCTAGCAGCGGATTTACGACAGGGGTGGGCTTATGTGGTTTTCAAAGGGAAAATAATGGCATATAGGGCTTGCCCTGGAGTTATGAAATCAGAATTCAACACAGGTGTGTTTTGGGATCAAACACGTGAAGGTTCAGATTTATACACCAGTGACCTCTTTGGGGGAAATCATATGACATATGGTAACGTATGGGGATTTTTAAAAATGTTTTATCCTGTTATTTTAAGAAATTGCATTTATTGTATTTTCTGTAATCTAAGCACTATATATATATATATATATATATATATATATATATATATATATATATATATATAATATATATATGAAAAAGCGCCCAATCCTAGTGTAATACCAGTGAGTATAATTTAATTTTCTTGGACAATAACAATGTAAAAATCACAAACAGCCGTGAATATAAAGCGTTGTATGAGATAACTCCTGCCAGAACATGCTCTCCAGGACGCCGCTCCGTTCGATCCGTCGTGGGATATCCTCCCCAGGAGTCCTTTCGGTAGGTGTTGCCTTTCATGAGATCCTCCGGCAACCCGCCGTAATTGAAGGATATTCCGAGTTTTTAGAGTTCCTGATACGCTAAGGCAGAGCGCAAGCCTCCTTCTGCGGCATCGTGATTGAAAATATTCACACGCAGCTCGTCGCAGCAAGTGACCCAACGCGTTTCATCAGGGGATGGATTCTGACTGCACTTGCGTGATGTATATAGTGCCAGCATCCAATCAGAAGAGACCTAATAGTTCACCCACAGATAACATTCCAAGCTGCCCTGTTTTAAAGTAAGTTTTTTGGCTTTATCCATTGTAATATCGCCCGAACAAGAGATCAGTGTATCTCGAAAGCTCGCACAAATAAAAGCAGTTTGTTGACAAAACAAACAAAAAAGTAGCGCCAAAAAAAAAATATAGTGATAATGTGCTATAGTGTAAACTGAATAATCCAAAATATAAACAAGTGTGATACTCACAAAATTATATGATTGTGCTAATGTATAACTGGTGATCACAAAAATGACTAGCTAAAACAACCAATGAAAGAAATAATATAAAACGCAATAATATTACATATAGAGTAGAAACAAGTCCCAATAAAAAGTCCAAAGGATATATAGAATAAAGTCCAGTAGCAGGGGAACTTCAGGCAGCTCTCAAACGGATGAACCACATCCAGTGGAACCTGTAGAAAAGAGGAGAGAGCGCACGCCCCACAGCGTAAAACTGTGACAATTTATTGGGGGGGGGGGGGGGATGGGAGAGGGATAAGAATCGTGCACAATCGTGCATTTATATTTGAATTCTTGTGAGTGCGATTCTTATCCCTCTCCCTCTCCCATCCCCCCCTCTCTCCTCTTTTCTTTTTTTCTTCTTCATATATATATATATACTAGCTGAGAGATAGGTAGTATTATTTATAAATCGTGGAACAATAGGTGAGTATTTGTTGTAAAGGTTGGATAATAATGTTGAAAAGAAAGATGGAATAAAATGTAATACGACGTTGTTTAAAAATGGTTTATTGTAAACACACCACAGTACAATGTATATTTTGGTGACATAACAGATGTAAAAATGTGAGGCGTGTGTCCTGCTAGGGTGTGAGGCGGCAGGTGGCGCGTGGGTTGTGAGTGCTGTCTGTGAGTGGGGATCCTGCTAGGGTGTGAGCCGGCAGGTGGCACGTGGGTTGTGAGTGCTGTCTGTGAGTGGGGGTCCTGCTAGGATGTGAGGCGGCAGGTGGCGCGTGGGTTGTGAGTGCTGTCTGTGAGTGGGGGTCTTGCTAGGGTGTGAGGCGGCGGGTGGCGCGTGGGTTGTGAGTGCTGTCTGTGAGTGGGGGTCCTGCGAGGGTGTGAGGCGGCAGGTGGCGCGTGGGTTGTGAGTGCTGTCTGCGAGTGGGTGTCCTGCTAGGGTGTGAGGCGGCAGGTGGCGCGTGGGTTGTGAGTGCTGTCTGTGAGTGGGGATCCTGCTAGGGTGTGAGCCGGCGGGTGGCACGTGGGTTTGTGAGTGCTGTCTGTGAGTGGGGGTCCTGCTAGGGTGTGAGGCGGCAGGTGGCGCGTGGGTTGTGAGTGCTGTCTGTGAGTGGGGGTCCTGCTAGGGTGTGAGGCGGCGGGGTGGCGCGTGGGTTGTGAGTGCTGTCTGTGAGTGGGGGTCCTGCGAGGGTGTGAGGCGGCAGGTGGCGCGTGGGTTGTGAGTGCTGTCTGTGAGTGGGGGTCCTGCTAGGGTGTGAGGCAATGGGTCAGTGATGTCGGTGCGTAGGGGCGGGAGGCAGCAGGTGTGTGTGGCGGCAGGTATGTGTCGAGTGTGGCGGGTGTCTGTTGAGTGCGTGCAGCGGCTGTGAGGCGGCGGGTGAAAGGCAGAGGCGGGCGGAGTAAGGGTGGGTGAAAGGCAGAGGCGGGTGGGCGCGAAAGCAGAGGCGGGAAGGCAGGGGTGGGTAGGCGGGAAGGCGGGCAGGAAGGCGAAGGGTGGTGGGAAGGGGTGGAGGAGGGGGGGAAGGGGTTGGGAGGGGGGAAGGGGGGGGAGGGGGGAAGGAGGGGAGGAGGGGGGGAGGAAAGGGGGGGGGAGGAAAGGGGAGAGGAGGGGGGGAGGAAAGAGGAGCGGAGGGGGGGAGGAAAGGGGAGCGGAGGGGGGGAGGGAAAGGAGGGGGGGGAGGAAAGGGGAGAGGAGGGGGGGAGGAGGGGGGGAGGAAAGGGGAGCGGAGGGGGGGAGGAAAGGGGAGCGGAGGGGGGGAGGAAAGGAGGGGGGGAGGAAAGGGGAGCGGAGGGGGGGAGGAAAGGGGAGCGGAGGGGGGAGGAAAGGGAGTGGGGGGGAGAAAGGGGGAGTGGGGGGGGGAGAAAGGGGAGTGGGGAGGGAGAAAGGGGAGTGGA